>NW_009929755.1:0-20749 GCF_000696875.1 Nestor notabilis | reverse complement strand
GGGAAAGATTTGCAGAATATAGAAAAATAATAAACAGTTTTTCTCAGGATAAACCCTCATCATAGTCTGCCATGGCTGGTGGCCTGGGAACTTCGTGAGCCAGAGGACATACTTTTGGATTTAATTATAGCACTGTACTCCTTATGGAGCATTTACACTTAAATCCATGCACATGTCGATACCTCTGATCCAGACTGGTCAGAGCTGAAAAGTGTGGTCTTGCAAGTCCCTGCCAAATTAATCCAAGTAATCCCTTCATCGTTCTAGACAAACATTGAACCAGGGAGCTTACACAGATGTTACAGTTCAAAGCTCTAGGAAAAATACAAGCAGTGGCACGTTCTTTGAACACTACCTTATATCCACTCAATGTACAATCACAGATATTGAGGCCGCAATGAATCTGTAGATGGTGCAATCTGATTTCCACTCTAAAAAAGAACTGTATCCAATTATTGCACCCATTATTGGGGGCGTTGAGTCATCTTGCAGGTTAAAGTCCTTTAACATGGGTTTTTACACCTGAGCTGAGTATCTAAACCCATCCTATGGATTTAGATTTATATAATGCCAAGTAATTGGCATTACTCGCCAATGCAGGTAGTGCACACCAGGAGTCTGGTTGCTCTTCAGCTCACCGTGATGAAGAGACCTATACCTGCAGAGCTGAGCAGCTGTCCTGGCCCCACTGGTGACAGGGATGACATTGCCACTGCCAGGAATGGGAGCTTGGAAAACTGGCCCACGTTCAGCAGTCTTGACCAGCAAGGTGCACCAGAATCCTTATGAGTGATAAAATCAGCTCCAAGAATGACAGCTGAAACTACCTGAAGTTCCATGTGTTTTTATGACTGAGTAGCACCACATCAGCCTGAAGTTTCAAACTCTGCAGTTATTAACTTTGAAAAGACTGCTTCCCAAAAGGGTTAATGAGTCATATCACTAGCTGATAGAAATGCCAATCAACAGGGATCAGCTGTAGAATAATTAGATACAGAATGTGAGCATTAGGTATGCACAATAGTTACAAAACCCAGGAGGATAGTGTAAAATTGTAGTTCCTAGGGAGCTGAATCTCTAGAAACTCTTGGTCAAATTACTCCAGGTTTGGATCCCTTTCCTCTACTTTCACAACAGGTAACAGTTTTTGATATAATTCCAATTAGCTGATATATTTGTAAGTAGTTAGACCTTTACATAGGCATTCAAGTTTATTGTAACACAGAATCACTCAGCTGAAAATTATTTGATGACTACATCTGGAAAACGCATGTGTTTTAGTGGCTGATAACATCTGCAGTTACCTAGCAACGGGTTTAGATTGCACATACAGAAAAAAAAGGAATTAGGCATATAAATGCACTGAGAGTGAATATTATAATGTTAGAAAAGGCACTGTGAGTTCCAGAAAGTATTCTGTGATTCCAAGGGAGTAATGCCAAGAAGTTTTTCCCATCTTCCTTTTTTTCTCATTCACAGACAAAAATTGTTACAGCTATGGATCTGCAATCACCACAGAACAGCTTTCATTTGCCTTGGTAGATTAAGCTATGTCAGGTATATCGATTATTTGACTTTCAGTCTATTAAGGACAGAATAAATCTATTAAAACATAGACTTTAGTTTTGCCTACGTTTTCTGTGCCTTAGAGAACTGTATTTATTCCTTGTACTTTAGATAAACAATATTAACATAAAGAATATTAGCAGGTAACGTATCTATTAATAGATAACTATTTATATATATATGGATACAGTGTGTGGCTCTTTTTGCATGCCTTTATGCTGCATCACTTCGACCTCTTCATATTACATATAGAATAAGTTAAAATATATACTAGTCCTGGAAACAGGCATATGAAAAATTCACAACTAATTGTACCTTCCGAGGCTCAGCTATAGCAGGTCTGTGCCTTTCATTCTAAACACAGAGAAACAACCTTTCAGTTACGTGCAACATGATTTTCTGCACTTCATGGCCTGTGGGTTTGCTTCTTCATAGCCTTGCTACAGTGAGCTCAGACATAAAACAGCACAGCAGAGATAAAACTTCCACAAGCACATTGTTTCTCTGACTTGCTGACAATACACAATGTCTAATGCACAGTTTCAGTTCAACTCATATGCAGCTCTAACACTGAACACCTATGTACACCAGCTTGTTAAGTAGGGTGGGATTCATCTCTCCCCAATCTAGACGCCAACATTGCTCAGCCAACTCATATTTTGTGGTCTACTGCCTGTATTGATTAAACTTCCATTGACTAGAGTGAGTTAAGACACCCATGCCACCTTTAGCAAAGGGGAAAGAATAGTGAATGCTGTATCATGCATGAATAATGAATTCATATTCCTTTCCTGGTCTCTTTTAGGTTTTATACAACACACAAAAGGGAAACATCCCTTCCAGGTCAGTGTCTTAGGGGACTGGTAAACCACAAGTTGAAAGTTGGCTCAATGCATGTTTCAACCCATTGAAATTTGTACATGAACCTTCATTCCTTGTTGGAAAAGGAATTCACCCATGAAAAATTATGAATGAACATGTAGAGACCGCAAGGTGAAAAACTACCCCCAAAATCTAGCTCACTACTCAGCTGCAGTGAATGTAGAGCAGAAGTGGGTAGATGAGATCTCAAGATTGTGAGAAATCTGGATGGACCTTTCCAGAAAATCTCCATGAGGATTTCGAATTAAAAAAGTTTGCTTGTGAATGGCAGGTAATTCCACTGGCCAAACGTAACTGATCCTCTTGCAATATAACTGATCCAGTGCCTGTGTTTTCTAGGCTTAGAAAGACCAGGTTTAATTTTGGTTCAGTCTTGTATTGCACGTAAAAAGGTATAAACACGGATGAATATACTGAATCCATGCACAGGAGTCAGGGCCTTATCAAGGCATTATGAGTGCATCAGATGGAATATCGCAGCACCCAATAAACAGGCAGCACATAATTTGGATATATCCCGATTAATCATTGTTACTCTATGTTTCATTTCATACTATCTCCTATAAACCTGCATTCAGGAGAGGAAAGGGCTTGTCCTGAAAGTAGTCACTACATAATACCCCTATCATTTCACTTCACAATCATGCTGCTTCTGTAATGCCCATAAAACTACCTGACAATGGTTAGGTCATCTGATTGATCCTCATTACACTAATTATAAATGTCTCACCAGTGTCTTCTACTTCCCTATCATCAGCTGCGCCACAGTCTTCCTTTGTGTTTGGAAGTTCTTTGGGGCAGGAACTAACTCCTGGGAAAAATATCCTGTCTTGCACAACAGGACCTTGACCTTTGACTGAAATGTCTGGACACTGGCTTATTGTCTAGGAACACAAACAGCCTGCATACGCCTAGACAAAGCCTTCTGGTAAGAGAGAACGTAGAAAAGAGCTCCTTCCTATGTGTCTCAAACCACGGTAGGAACAAACCATAAAGGATCTATGAACATGCAGGACTTGCTCCGCTGCTGTTCATTGACATTTTGGGCTGAATTTATCAAAATGACAGGAAATCTTTACTGAATAAAGTTAGAATTCACCTAGAAGAGAGGCATAGTGCCCTTCTCCAAAATGAAGAAACTAATGAGGATGATATCCAGACATACTCTCTTCAATTTTGCTCTTTCCTATCTACATATCTTGACCTTTCTAGCAAACACCTCTCCTGTTCTTCCCCACACACACACTCCTTCCTCCTCCAGCACTGCTTATACACTTTCATGTGTATATTTGCTTTGGCAACTTTTGCCCATCCGCTTGCTAAAACTTCCATGAGGACTCCTGAGGATCCTCTTGCAACCAGCACAACTCAAGGGCTTCCAGCATTCCACCCTCTGCGGCAGGCCTGGGCCAGAGCTCACAGAATCATAGAATGGTTTGGGTTAGAAGGGTCCTTAAGATCATCTAGTTCCAATCCCCCTGCCATGGGCAGGGACACCTCGCACTAAACCATGTCACCCAAGGCTCTGTCCAACCCGGCCTTGAACACTGGCAGGGATGGAGCATTCACCACTTCTTTGGTATATCCCAGTATGATTCATAAAGGGATGTTGTGGTGTGCTGTGAGGGAGCTGGCTCTGCGCTCGGAGCAGGCAGCCGCATGTGGGCTTGCCCACGCGCTGCGCGGCGGGAGCACAACCTGCCTGCACGTCAGGAGAGCTGCAGAAGTGACAGGTGACATGCCACAGGATTGTGACTCTGAAAGGACATGGTACCGAACACCACCACAGTCATTACACACTAATGCTACCTGTATTACTAGTAGTGCTACCTGTAGTACTAGTAGTGCTACCTGTAATACCAGTCATATGTCCTACTCATCGGTGCTGAGTGGCGCCCCGCTCTCAGCCGCCTTGATGGCATTGTTCCACCCTCTTGCACTCCTCTGTGGAAACACACAAACTGTCTTTCCCTCCAACTCTTCCTGCTTCCTTACCAGCAGCATTCCTTCCTTTCTTTAATACACAGGAATAATCAGAGGAGCCCAAAATGGTCCTGGGTCAGGATGACTGATGGATTCAAGACCCCACACAAGGAAGTGGAGAGGGACAGAAGGCAAGCGGTTCCTCCTGTTCCCCATGACATCCTGTCCTATGGCTTCCTGTGATGAAGTTTCCAAGGAATAGACTGTGTGTCCCTGCACAATGAGATTAGCTGATGAGTGGAGGGTTTGGTGAAGAAAGAAAGCTTTCCATCTATGCCCCCATCCCCAAAGGCTTACTAGCAATTGACCACTATTAATATCACTATAATTAAAGACGCATGAACATATTGACTGCAACAGCAGCAGCAACCATGCAGCGCTACTGAGTCCAACCAAAAAGCAGGATGAGCAGTTACAATGCAACAACGTCCCAGCGCTTCAGAGCATGAACAGAGCTATTGCCTGACTGCACAAAACACATGTGCAGTCTGCTTCTGGTTCAGTTCTGCAGAAGATCTGCCTAGGGGAACTGAAGCAAAATCAGAGCCAAAACAACACAGAACTGAACATTCCTGAATTCTGACAGGTCCAACTGAATTTGCCCAGCCCAGAAATCCCAAAGCCAATCTTTTGTGAATTTTGGATCTGGAGATCAAGTCAGAGCTGTACTTCATGGCTTGGTCGTAGCTTTAATACACAGAAAAAAAAAATGCCAGCCCTTAAAGCAGTTTTTGTCTTGCATGACTGCCTTTCTGGTTTCAGGACTTCAGTGATGACTAAAGACATGGTTGTTACTGACTTGACCTCTCCCAGTGGAAGCATCCTCTTACCTATGTGTTTCTTTGGGAGGCAATTATTTTCTTCCTGCTTCTGAGGTTCACAATTTTGGAGCTAGCGCTTTCTTTCAAGCTCCCACAACCCTCTCAGGGACCTCTCCAGGTAAAAGCAAATGCTACCTCAAAGGGGTACCGAAGCTTTTATTACATCCTGACTTCACTTCTGTAATTTGTTATTTGTTGATCTGCCTGCCATTTCCATGAGGCACTTGCAGCTCACGTTGAACTTCACTGCTGAAACCTGGGTTTCTGAGCATTCTCCTTCTTATCTGAGAGAACTTCTCCAATTTCATCCCGACTTCAGACTAAAATTAATATTCTGCTTATCAGATCTCCATAGGTCCTTTCCACTTCTCATAATTTGATCTTCCTTTTACTTCATTTGCTGTGTCTCATCTAGTACTGATGTCAGCCGCCTTCTCCTGAGCTGCTTTTCAGCTCCTTCTTCTTTCAGAATCAGTTTTACTGGTGAACATCTAGAAAACTGCCAAAGTCCCATACTGTCTTCAAGCCTTACAGCGACTGAATGCCCTCACACTCAGTTCAGGTTACCCACATAGAAATTCATAAAGAGGGAGACTGACCAAGACTGGTTTTAGCCTCTCCTTCAATTCTTCTGACAGGTTCTTCTTGCCTTTTCCCTCATTTCTCTCTTTGTCCATGATGAACACCTGTACGAAAGCCAAGCACATGGCTTACTTGCCACACAGGCATACAGATATGTAGATAACATACTGTGAAATACATAAATGTTAAGTCTATCATATGGATTCCCCAGCAATAGCTGGAGAACCTAAAAAACCTCATATGGGGAGACAAGACTTGCCTAAGGATAGCTGCTTTGTTGCACACTGAGATTTGCTACAAGCTAATGTGCAAAGTTTAGAAATCCCTTTAAAAGACTGTAGGTTTCGGTGTAAGCTACACACATAAGATCAAAGCCTGTCCTCAATTCCATGTCCTTTGTGCAGGTCATCTCAAACTGCGAAGGGAAGAGAGTGCTTCAGTTTCTCTAGGGGAATAGTCAGGTGGCATAAAAGTGGTACTGCTTGCCTCAGCCCTGCTGAGAAGTTGGATGCATTTGCTGGTGAACCTTGGCTAGGACATCTTCCCGGCCTGCGACCAAGGCTGTTCCGAAACTTCTACTCTGCTCCTAGGAGTGAATGGTGATGGGTAATCAACTGTGCCCTACTTTTTGGGCATGCTGAATTCACTTCAGCAGTGCTTACAGATGATTTAGCTTCTGGAAGGCATTCAAACAGTCCAGATGTGTCTGCTCTCACATGTCCTTTTGATGTCTCCACCTGAGAAGCACAGTAATTCCGCTGGCATGGATCCAGACCCACACTACCCCTATTGAACGACGGGGTACGTGAGCTCACCCACTGCAACCCAGCAGGGTGGCCCCAGCCTGTGGCACCAGCACCGGGCATGCATTCCAGAGTGCTGAGCATGGTGTAAAACCTAAACGGAGACAGTGGAAGGAAACAGGGAATCCCAGGATGCCATTCCTTAAGCAGGCATATACACATCACTCTTCAAAGATGCCTGAAGGATTTCCAGCCACTGCCCAGAAATGGGGCCCAGGGTAGTCAGACCTGCCATCTGCTCCAACTCACTTGAATGCTAAATATGAGCATTTGGAAACCACAACAGTTTGCTCCTAACTCTAGAGGCATCTGCTTCCCAAGCACAGATCAAAACCACCCGGGCCATTGATTGTGCCTCCCCAGCACCAACCTATTCAGCACTTTCTTCACGCTTGGCTGTGCCTCCGCGCATGCTGATGCCCACACCCTCCCTCAGGACTGCACAAGCATCTACCTCTGCCTGGTGTGTTGTGCCTCCACCTCCTGATAAATCATGCCTGTCTCTCCCCACAGAATCCCAGCTCTCTCTGGTCCTTGTTGCCAGCACTGCTGATTTCTACACTTGCTCCACAAAGAGCAGGCTGTCCATGGAGAGTGCACTGAGAACACTTCCAGATTACAGACCTAAAGGCACAAGCAGGGGCATCTCTTCTGTAGCTCCCTAAGGAAAGTGAAGACCACATCACACCACAGGCATCTACCCTGGCATGCCCTAACAGCCAAGCACAGAAACTGTGCAAGATGATCATCCTGCACTGGGGGGTTGGCAGGATTCCTCAGCTCTATTTCCGGATTTTGCAACATTTGGATGGCTTAGTAAAGACAGCGAAAGTCTGATTTCAAAAGCTGGCTGCATTCCACAGGAAAACACTTTTTAAATTAGCTTTTTTTAACCACGCTTTTACATTTTGATGGCTGCTGTATTGGCAGCAGCCAGGATTACCACCTAACTCCTGACTTGGTTTGAATAAACTGAATGCTTACTGATCAGTCTGCTTTCAGTCTTTGCATGGAAGCAAAATACAACAGTGAGTGGTAAAAGGTATCTACAAAAGCTTTGGGGGCTTTGCCTTGATGACATCAACGAGAGAATTTGTTTTTATTAATATTTTCAATTTTTAGCATTTAGGCATAACATTTAAAAAATATATGTAGGTCAGATCTGGGTCTTGCTTAAAGTCCAGAAGACGCTTTTCTACCATGATGAAATTAAAGTTCAATGCATTATCATTGGTGTATTGGTATCTTCCAATTTGTATGCAGCATTAGCATTGCTAATAATTCTATGCTATGATCTATAAAATTATGCTATGATCTATAAAAGGATTTTTACATTCAACTTACTACCAGAATATGACACTGTAAAATGTTTCTGGCTGATACATGTACAGATTAGATCTCAAAAGTGTGAACCCTTGGTATTTTAATGCAGAACCTAAGTAGCAACCTAAAAGTAAATGTTTTCACATTTCATTTCTTAACCTGGTTTTGTCTTATTTTTGGGTTACGTGCACAATTGTTTTAAAGCCCGTGTTTGGCAGAACTGCATTTCTTTGTTGTGAACAGTTGTAATAATTATTCCAACACCAGGAAGTTGTCATTCATTAGCTCTGACTTCAGTTGATATTCATTTTTATTTTGGAGATCCTTGATATAAACAGCCTTGGTAACATATTGGTAGTATCCTACATTTCAGGCAGATCTGCCACTCTTCCCAGAAAAAAGGTGGTTCAAGAAGTCCAAGAATCTTGCCCTGGCTTCACTTTTCCTTCTGCTGCTCAAGGCCACTTGCACAGCAGACACCTGCACTGGTACCTACAGTACCACCTCATCCTGTGTTCTCTGAGCTAGGCAAGACCTGGAGTGGTCTGACCCAGGCTCACTTATATCATAGAGCAGATTACTAATCCCAGCTACCAACAAAGAAAAGGAGAAAGCAGAAAGAAATGTAGCTTGGGAAGGAAGCCCCTTGTAACCATAGAATAGTTGGGGCTGGAAGGGACCTTAAAGATCATCTAGTCCCAACCCCCCTGCCATGGGCAGGGACACCTTCCACTAGATCAGGTTGCTCAAAGCCCCGTCCAACCTGGCCTTGAACACTGCCGGGGATGGGGCAGCCACAGCTTCTCTGGGCAACCTGTGCCAGCGCCTCACCACCCTCATAGTGGATTTTTTCCTAATGTCTAATCTAAATCTCCCCTCCATCAGTTTAAAACCATTCCCCCTTTTTCTATCACTACATGCTCCTGTAAAAAGCCCCTCTCCAGCTTTCTTGTTGTCCCCTTTAGGCACTGGAAGCTGCTCTGAGGTCTCCCCAGAGCCTTCTCTTCTCCAGGCTGAACAAGCCCAAATCTCTCAGAGGCTGAAGAAGCCCACCTCTCTTAGCCTCTCTCCATAGGAGAGATATCCCTCTGACTCCATAGAGAGATGCTCCAGCCCTCTGAGCATCTTCATGGTCTCCTCTGGATTTGCTCAAGGAGGTCCATGTCCTTCTTATGTTGGGGGCTCCAGAGCTGAGCACAGTACTGCAGATGGGGTCTCACAAGAGCAGAGTAGAGGGGGAGAATCCCCTCGCTTGACCTGCTGGCCATGCTCCTTTTGATGCAGCCCAGCACACAGGTCATGTTGAACTTCTCATCAACCAGCAC
This sequence comes from Nestor notabilis, assembly GCF_000696875.1. NCBI lineage: Eukaryota > Metazoa > Chordata > Aves > Psittaciformes > Psittacidae > Nestor > Nestor notabilis. The sequence continues at coordinate 11,464 of NW_009929755.1, read as the reverse complement.
CCCCAAATCCTTCCCCTCAGGCCTGCTCTCTGTCCATTCCTGTCCAGCCTGTAGTTGTGTTTGGGATTGCCCCCACTCAGGTGCAGGACTTTGTACTTGGCCTTGTTGAACTTCATGAGGTTTGCACTGGCCCGCCTTCCTGGCCGGTCAAGATCCCTCTGGATGGCATCCCTTCCCTCCAGTGTGTCAACCACACCACACAGCTGCAGTTTTTACTCCTATTTTGTAATGCTGCAGTTTTTACACCTATTTATGTACCATCCATTGCTCAGGGTTGTCTGACAAATACAGACTAGCATTTAACTTGAATGGGCCTGGAAAAACAGTGCAGGGATAGTAAAGCAGTGCTGGAAAACTCAGGCATCATTTTTTACAGCGTGATGCAACAGTGACTTGATATCTTATGGCATTTCCTCATTCATTCATTCATCCATTGTAAGGGGAATTTTTCAGCCGTCTTTTCCTTCCTGTCTGCAGCATGAACCACAGCACCATTCTGCAGCCATCTAACGAAAGCTGTGCAGATCTCACCATGGGTACCCATTTAAATAGAGAAGTCACAGGACAGTTGCTATTTGTGTGCCTGAATGGAAGTCTATTGTGGGGCTTTTTTTCTCTCCAGTGAAGCAGAACAAACACGTCTTTTTCTTTGTTTATATGAGGTGAAAAAACATACTGGTACTGACATTCAGATAAAAACTCTTAGCGGTAGTCAGTTCCTGCTCACTTTGAGAACATCTGGGAATACAGAGACAGTCAGTCCATCTGTCCTGCTCCTACACTTAGGCAACACACCTGTGATATGATGTACCCTTCTCATTTCTTTTGTCTGATCACACCTCATGCTGTAGTCCCTTGTGGTCAAGGATTGTTTTTTTTACCGCATTTGCCTTTAGAGAAAAAACAGTACCTTTCAGGTAGTACTCAAATACCAATTTTTTGATATATAATATCATGCATAGATATGAGACTTTTTAGTTGAGATATTGAGTCAAACCTCAGAAGACCTCAGCCTTGTCTCAGAGGGCCTGTGTCACCTTTGGCACATATCCCGCAATCACACAGAATCACAGAATGGTTTGGGTTGGAAGGGACCTTAAAGATCATCAAGTTCCAGTCCGCCTGCCACAGGCAGGGGGAACTTTCACCGGCCTTGAACACTTTCCGGGATGGGGCATCTACAGCTTCTTTGGGCAACCTCTTCCAGTGCTGCACCACCTCTCTGCACTTTGGCTTTCTATCTGTATTTTTAATTTGTTTTGCACTAGTGTCCTTGTCAGAGTCTAGGTGCTCCTTGTGTTTGTGGTGTATAAACACATAAGCAAGAGACAGTCCTTGCTGCAGTAAGCTCACACACTTGGAAGGAAACACCTGCTAAGAACATGCAAGGCCAGTGGTTCCCCAGGTGAGCTGACCCTGCCCTGCCTCTCGGCATCACCTGACTGCTTCTGGTGCTGAGCCAACTCCAGTGTCCACATAATGAGCAATGGCTTTATGCATCTATTTGGAGGGGGCACACTTGCTCAGAGCAGGTCCGAAGCCTATATTCTCACATGCGTCTTCAGCTCATGTTAAGACCTTTAATTTTCAAAAGGAGGATAAAGCACTTTTACAATGTTAGGAATCAATCAATTTTGTATCTATTATCTTAAAGGACACTGAGACAAGTCTTGTCTTGGGGCACATCTTAAGGACACTAATATTCCACTTGCAGATTGATTAAGAGAGCTGGTAGGTATCCACACGTGAATTGGATATCCAAGCTTTGGTAAAGTCAGTGGAGACCAGAGATCTGCCCACCTCACCCTGAAGCAGACCTCTTGGCACACAAACCAGCTGGTTAAGCATAGATGTCTAGTGCCAGCTTGGCCTGTGGTATCCAAGACATTTAAACAGGATTGTCCAATACTAAACATGACCTTCCTCCTTCTGATGTGGCAATTGGAAGTTGGGGCTTATTACAAGGCATCTCAAATGGCACTAGACGTGGGCCACTGAAGCAGTCAGATGGATAGCCCTCCAGGTTTCACTGCCTATGGTGGGAGTTTGGATATATCTCACATACAGACATTTACTCCATGAGGTAAAAGCCGCCCTGAATGTCAATGTTTTTCCTTCCCAAAGGGTGGGAAGTTTGGCTCCAAGTTCCAGACCAGCTTCTCCCAGAGCATCTTTCCTCCCAGAGGACATCAAGGCCAGGTTGGACGGGGCTTTGAGCAACCTGGTCTAGGGTGAAGTGTCCCTGCCCATGGCAGAGGGGTTGGAACTAGATGATCTTAAGGTCCTTTCCAACACAAACCATTGTATGATTCTATGGGGCTCACCCAGTTCCTCGTAACTTTCCATACCTCCAAGCAGTATCCAGCCTGCCTTTAGCCAATGTGCTGACATGTTTTGTATACTGTTAGAATTAATTTAACTATAAGGTAAGCCACTGGAAAGAAACAGTATTTATCCAGGGCTCAGCACCTCTCAGGCTTTCTCATTGTTTACATAGTGTTTATATTGCTCAGTGGTGCCAATCATGGTAAGTATTTATTGCTGCAGGGTGTTTACTGCTCTATATCTGAATAAAGCTTCTGACCAGAAGAGCTTACAATTTAATTAGAAAACAAGATGCCAAGAGTTTAAAAGAAGAAAGAAAGTTGATGAAGAAAAGAGGTACCAGTACCAGTCACAGAGTCAGGAGAAGCAAAATATTTTTTATCCCACTCTGTTTATTTTTTAGAATTACATGTTTTTCAATTAAAAAAACCCACCAAAACCAAACCCAAAACAAAAACAACAAAACAAATCCTGCATGCTTCATTTGTTTTTTTTCCCTTCTTGCAATTTATATTTTCCTCTTCTCAATGCAATCTATAATTCTCAGTAGAAAGATTGCACTTCAAATAATTTTAAGTTTCTACTTAATGCTATTTAAGATTCTTTTTTATATGTTTGTAACTTCCATTTACTTACATACCATTGGTTCAGGTCTGTCTCTCAGACGCCTGAGGCTGGATTATCAGCAGGGACATACTAGGCCTGTCCTTCCCTGACGCTCTACGAAGCGAGGCAGGTCAAATTCATCCATTTTGCCTCATTCTCTTGGTTTATTTGCCTGCCTGTGATCCAGCCTCCAGGATGGACCATGTACCAACATGCAGGTTTCCTACTGGCCTCCCAGCAAGACCTTATCTGGGTTTCCTGGGACCATCTGCTGTGCTGTCCTGGGACATTCCCCACCATTATCCCACACACTCCTTCCCAGTGAGAACCAGCTTACCTCTATCTGCCACCCAAATCGCTTCATAGGATCCAAGGACACACTTCCTCAGACACAGATCACTTTTACCATTCATTTTAAAAGATAGTTTGTGTATCTATCTCTGCAGGATACCCCCACTTATTACTCAATTTAATAAAACCAGAAACACATGACTAAAATATTATCCATATTACAGCAGACACCAGAATGTGTTACTACTGTGCAACATATAGGAGAAGAGGTGCTAGAAATGCAAAAGGCATTAAAGACAGCATTAAGCTGTTCTAAAAACCAACATGTACCGAAAACCAGGGTTTAGTTGTGTACTACAGGCATCTGCACAGTTCCTGTCCTATTCAGATTTCACAGCCGTACTCTCAGAGCTCTCCTCTCTCCAGGCACAGGGGAGGCACAGGAGGTTGGAGGGAAACACTTCACTTCTGTTCCAGAAAGCCAGTTGTAAAGAAAATATCTGTCAGATGCATAGGTCATATAGTATTTGTCTCACGTGGGCTCACATTTTCACTACCAGGCACTGGCCTTTGCCAGCCACCCTGGCAGAATATTTTCTGATGCACGTATTTGTCCAGGAAAGACTGAACCATGTGCACACTTCACAGAACCCACCAGATACGCTCCCAGCACCACACACCTAACTTAGTACTGGCCTAGCCAAGAGGAAAAACATCATGAGCATGTATTTTTCAGTACTGGGTAGTTCTCACGGTAAGTTTATCCACTTGTAGTAATACCAAAAAGGATAAATGATCCAAGCTTTGGTTACAGTCAGTGGAGTCCAGAGATCTGCCCACCTCACCCTGAAGTAGACCTCTTGGCTCACAAACCAGCTGGTTAAGCATAGATGTCTAGTGCCAGCTTGGCCTGTGGTACCCAAGATATTCACACAGAATTGCCAAATACTAAACATGACCTTCCTCCTTCTCATGTGGCAGTTGCAAGTTGGGGCTTATTACTGGACATCAGCGTGCCCTCAGCTCCAGAGTCAATCCATTACCACCAAGCGCTTGGCCCTGCTCAACCTCTGGATGATTTAATGGAGTTGGTGTTGATGCTGGCATCACAGCTGAGTCAAGAAAGCATTATGAAGACAGGATAATAAACTAACCCCTTGACTCCTTAGAGATAGTTACTTCTGAGTCTTGAAGCAGCCAGCAGCTTGAGCTGATCTACAACTTCCCTGTTGTAGATGGCAAGACAGATGAGTCAGAAATTTTTACGAGAGCGACAGCAATTTATATAGGCAAAGGCTTCCTCTGAAAAATGTTCTGAGGATCAAGGCCCTTTGGTTAGGAACATGTCTAAGATGCCAAGAACACACCTGAAGCTTAAACTGAGAAGAAAGCATTGTAACTTCCCAAGCAAGATTTAACTGCATATCTTTCTGAGCATTAGAAAACAACCGGTGTGGAAACCCTCCCTCTTACTGGAATCTTTCTGAGACTGAAAACCAGAAATGAATCTCCATGTCATGGAAAAGGGCTCTGCAACAGAGGAGAGAGGTCATAAGACTGTACTGAGTAGATTAACTTGACAATTTCTAGTATTCAGCAGCATGAAGTGATTTTTTTACAGGCCTTCAGACAGTCATCGTCTTCTGTGACTGAGGGGGAAGAGGTGTAAAGAATATGACTCTTTTGTAAAGACATGACTTTACAAAATATCAACAGCTAATGGTCTTGTCTTGTGGAATCATTGCTTCCTTATCTGAGGGCCTGCTGGCTTTTGCAGAGCACAAGTCAGAGAACCCAATTAGAGTGTGTATGTTATACTGTAACTATAAATTATGGACATAAAGTACCTGAAGACTGAGCAGCAGAGGATTTTTTTTTAAATAGATTAACCCTAAGCAACTATGATGTATGGCAATTTAGAAGTATTTACAAGCAAACCTAGCCAAATGCAAGACATAAACCCAGTCTGTCCCTCCACCCTGGTGACAAGGGTATAGATCCTCTTAAGAAGGAGCTCAGAGACAACTAGCTCTGCTCTGTCCTTCTTTTCCCCTCCTCTTCTTAGAATTATAGGGAACTTGGAGCTGGTTTATTAAGAGACCAAGCAGAGGCTAGTGGGCAGTTCTGGACAAAAAAAGCCAACCCAAACCATCTATCTCAACATATATGTGCAAGTGCGGGAAAAATTCATGGTAAAATTATTTAATTTCATTAATTAAAAGTATTCAAGGATGATCCATAGGTTTTTAGGACTGGATATTATCAATTCTTATTGACTACAGATTCTGCTTTCATGCGATTAATTTTTGTGATGGATAAATTGCCATTATCTGTTCTTATTTACATAGCAGAGTACAGGTGATCTGTAACAGAATTAGCTTTTAGACATTTCAGCATGTGAAGAATTACACTTTTTTTTGACTTACCTAATAATCACCTTCAGCTCTGCAGCTTCAGGAGCAATAAGCCTATAATTCAAAAGGATGTGTGAACTGAAACAAACTGAAAAGGCTTCAAGTCGTGACTGATGAATACAACAAATGCGGTTTGCCTGCCACTTTTCCTGCTATCCTCCCTAATCACCTCTTCCAGCTCAAGTACTTTGCATCACTAAGAAAGATGTCAGCTCATAATCCAGCCATAAGGTGTAAAGCTCTCAGAAGAATCCCTTTTGTTGGATATATTTAATTATAAGCAGTAGAGTGGATCATTTCTTGCAGTTGTGAAAAAAACGCCAAGGCCAGGAACAACCAACTTAGGCTGAAACGAAGTGTTGGGCACTGTACATCCAGCACTTTGAAAAAGGATTGCATGGTCTCCTTGCTGGGACTGAGCAGTGTGGGTGCATCGGAAGAAGACTGTAGCACAATTGTCTGGAGCCAACTGTTCTTGGCATTGTCTGGGCAGTGCCTTCCCAACTACATCAGCTGCCAGTGGTATCAAAGGACTGTGATAGCATCTGGGAATCAGCAGCACAGAAAGGGTGTATTGGATACACTCCTTTTCACCCCAAGATGCGATGACCCTAAAAGGGACTAGTGTTAAGTAGATTACTGCGACCCACTATGCCCTTAGGAACAAACTCCTGATGAAAGACTATCCAGCATGCTGACATTAAAGCATCTCTCAGACCCTACAACTAGACCACAGTATTTCAAAGTCATTTTAAAAGTCCTAACAGTCACTGGTTTATGGCATCTGAAACACTAACCTGTGTCTGAATTCCTTGTATATTTACCACAGCCTCTATCAAGTGCTCTTTATTGTAAAAGTGAAACGTTTAGCCACATCACTATAGATAACCTGTCTTGTATCCAATACACACGACACAGCGGTCTGCAGCAGTTTTCTTTGGTGGTGTTAAGAGTAAATTTAGACCCCCAGCATCCTGCTGCTGTAGGTATTTGATGGGGAAGGAGAGGAAGGAAAAACCCAAACGTGACTAGTTGAAGGAGTATCACTTGCTTCCTGAAATGCAAAACACATGAAATCCTGACTCTGAAGAGTGAAGGACAATGTACTTCTTCCCTTCCTCTGTCAGTACAGTCTTGCCTGCCTGGTAATGAACCAGCCTGCACTGTCATCACGTTGCAAGTATGATCTCTTGAAGTCCAACCCTTACAGCTCTATTACACAAATCACTCTATCCCAGCCTCATAATCCATCCATAGCCCACTTTGACAGGAAAAAAAAAAATAATCTCCTTCTCCCCTGTACTAATACAGACACTTGTGTGTAAATACAGGTATGAGTAGGACGCACACCCATCACAGATTTAAAGACACACCTATCATCTGAAAACATCCATATCCGTAAAAGACAAGGTGAGGACTCCAATTTCCCTGTCCTTCAACACTGCACAGCCACTTATATGATGAGAATGGAGTATCTCTATAGCCAAGTAGCAATACAGTTTCCAAGTTCAAATGAACATTCAAAGAAAGCGAGAAGAGAATGCGCTAACTCTTCATTACTAAGCTTTACTATTTCCAGATGCTCCGCTTTATCCACTGAGGAATACACATCCATGAATAAGAGCTAAAAGATCTTCACTATTGCTATAATTGAACAAATACACTTCTGATTGTCTTTAGAACCATCTGCATTTCTGTGTCACAGAGAGATATTTGATGCAGAGTTAAAGCAGCTTCTCCAAGTAAATAGAAGATTTAGGAGAGCTCTGTGATTTAAATTGTGTTCTATGTTAATAACACTGCATAATATTTAGTGATATGACTAATGCCAGATTCAGGGAAAAGTGTTGGTTTAGAACCACAATTTTGTAACTAGTGATTCATTTGGCCTGAATAAACTTAAAAAAAGAGACACTTCCTGAGTTCTACATTTGGTCTTTTTGCACATCATACCCTGTTGTGATGGGCAGGCCATTACAAAGCCTATCTGATGATAAACTGACTAATGGCCAAATAAAATGATGATTTCAGTCAAGGACTACATTTTTTTTGAATAATTGGAAAAAAGGTGCCACACATATACTTCTGTAGAGGTTATTTGCTTATATTTCAAGTCTTAAATATCTGTGTTATTATCTTCCATCTTTTTATCCCAGGTTACTATTATACCTTATGCAATCTATGACTTGCACAACTAGAAACATTTGATATCGATACCTTTGTAAATCATTCATCTAGTAGCCTGAAAACTTTCATGCAATTTTCCTCACAGATCTCCAACATATTTGAGAATGAGAATCAAAACTGCATCCAAAAGCAAACAAAAAAATTGGAAACAAAATCTTTTCACAATCTGTGAGAACAAGAGCAGGAAATACAATTAAAGATGTTCATGTTTGAAATGGGAAGTTTGGGGAGTTAAAATATATGCATATATATTCCCTACTGAATCTCAGCACAGGGCTCAAGAGAACAGAAATACGAAATTATAGTACTTTATCAGAGCAGACACAACTTTTGCACAGTTACAACACTGAGCTCAAACATCTTCATACCTTAGTTTGCCACCTGTTAATTGGGCATAAATACACTCATACTTCACACAGTGGTTTCAGCTCCCTTCAGAAAATTCTTATTCAGCTACAAAATTTATATAAATTATATGATTCCCATTAAGGCCTAGTTAGATTTTAAAAATGGGTTCAGGCTAAAGAAACAAATATTGTCACAGACAATTTGCTCAATCCCAGAATGTGAGAGATCTGTTTTCAAGCCCTGGCTCTGCTACAGACCTGCTACATGCAGAGAGAGAAAGAAAGGCCTCTATACTAGTGTCCTGGTTTCAGCTGTAACAGTTATTTTGTCAGTTTGATAATAGTGTGAAGTCCATGAAATAGAACGGTAATTTTCAGACTTGTGATTATGCCAAATTAACAGTAATTATTACTGTTAAACCATCTCCTCAAAGTTTGTAATCAGCTGCGGTTAACAACGGTTTTAATATTTATGGTACCATCTTCAGCTTAAACTTTTTTACTCCGTGTTAATGAAAACCAAGATTTAATAAGGGTTGGCACCCACACCACAACCTTATTTTAAAATGGTCCCTATGTCTTACAGAAATCTGACTAACCTGCTGGAGGAACAAGGCTAGAAGGAACAATCTAGTCCTGTTTCAGTGGAATTTTTAGTATGTCACCCAAGAGCTTCACAAACTTTAATGAATTAATCCTCTATGCTCTTCTGAGGAAGGAAATATTATCCTTTGCATTATACTTAGAGCAAAACACAAAGGCTGTAAAGCCCAAGCATTGCAGTGTACTTAGTGATTTTTAAGGGTTTGAGTTTCTGACTGCTCAATTCCAGGTTTAGCTTCCAGGAATACTGTATTTTTTGCAATTCCTCCTTGTAAGGAGTTATCTTCTTAAGTATACCAAGCACCTCATTCTTTGTTCCTGAACTAGGACTCCCAATTAAAAAAAACGCCCAACTTATAAAACACTAATATATTGAGCAGTAACTTACGTAGTCTCTTCTACACCTGTTTGACCACAGATCAAGAAAGAACCAACTACTTAGTCTCATCTTGCTTGATGTCTGTGGACTCACAATCCTGTTGTTCATGAACATCGTTCCTTCAGAGATGCATTCTCTCTGCAGACTGCTGAGTTTGAGCTGTAGAAGAAAGAGGAGTAGTCTGTATTACCACACAGCATCCATTGCTGATTTGTAATATTTTACTCATATCTGTGCACACATTCCTCAGCTAGCGGCATACCAAGGAAAAATGTCAAATCTCTTTGATCACAGCAGCGTGCCTTTAAAAATTGGAAGCATTCAGTCATTAAGTTCTACATCTCCCACAGGGAGAAGAGAATTAGAAGTGGCCCAGGCAAGTAGAAAATTCCCATTACTTTCTGGGAAAAGTGCACTAATTTCACTGTTACTCAACCACAACAAAACAATAGCAAATAAAAAGCATAAACCCAACACATATATATTGACATGTCTATCAATATATAACACCTTTATAACATCAGGCTTTTAAAAAATTTAGTCTCAGAGTATTCTTTTCCTTTAGTAACACAGACAAGCTGCTTTGGGGAAAAAAGCCAAAACAAACAACAAACTCTATCCATTAAAGAAAACTCCCTCCTACCATGAGGCTGTCTCCATGTGCTGGTCTTCAATGGGAATCAGTCATTTTCTCTCTCTCACACACTCCTTCAGTTACAGAAACGGAGAAGATGAGCTCTGCAATCATAATCCCTGAGACAGCAGAAGGAATGATACAGTACAGTCTTCTTATTAGTCTGATGGGTTTGGTTTTCTGCCCAAGTGTTGCATGGGAGTACAGCTTGGGGGGGGATGTGAAGACTGTATGTCTAAAGGGTAAATATCAGGAATTTTGAGGCTTCTCTAGAACAAGGATATAATGGGGCTCATGAAATTTCAGAGCTTAAAATTAGATGTTTCGTCTCCTTTTCTTGAAAAGCACTGTAGTCTGCTGAAAAGCAGTCTGGCATTAACGAATAGAATTATATTCAGCTTCTTTGTAAAATAAAAGTGAATTAGGAATGGCAATTATTTCATTGGTTTAGACTTTTAAGTAACCAATTTATATAGCAGCTGAATGTTTACCACCTAATGGATCAGTCCTATTTCCTGCACTGCTTGAGGCATCTTCTCTCCTAAACACCTACACTCAAAGCTAGGTTTTATTCCTTTTCCTGATAAGGCTCTGTGCTAGCCATCTTCCTTTGCTCAGTGTTTCTTCCTCATAATTCCAAAAAACTGAAACAACCCATTATGGAAAACACTACCTGTGTTTGAAGCACTTGCTTGCTGGTACACACTTCCCTCACACGAACAGTAAAGCTTTATGTCTGATAAGACCTGATTTCATTTCAGGTACTATCACATGCTTTATTTCCTCTGCTAGCTAGGGATTTGGAACAATGCAGCAACCTTGACAATCGTTCCAAAGGGTACTTGGGTGTGCTTAGAATAGGTCTCCTAAGTTAACTGCAGTATTGTCTCTGTGGGAATTTCTTGCAGGCAGGACTATGACTCTTTATCAGTAAGGACTAAAAACAGGGTCCAGAAGACCCCACCTGGATTGATTTCCAAGATGCGAAGATGGGCAGCAATGCATGGTACAGGTAATTATGGCCAGCCAGTTGTAAGGTGGTGTAGCTTCGACATGTTTGACGTAAAAGGTAAGCAGAAGACAGCGAGTAGTCCTGGAAGATGATTCTTTCTAGCATTTGTTTGTTCGGGTTTTTTAAAGTCCTAAGAAAAAAACACGTTTTCCATTTGTCTGATTAACTGTATTTAAAAACAAATTAGATTTATAGTAAACAACTAGAACTGTTTGAGAAGACTTGTTTGTTCTTTGGTGAAAGAAAGAACTCTTGAATCTCCTGGAATTCACCGCAGTTTCACATAACTGAAGATACACTCTAGTCCCGCTAACACTCGGTAAAGAGGCCAAGAAGTTGGAAGAGCCCTACTGACACAACGGTCTCCCACACGAAACAGAAGGCTCCTCCATGGAACACTATTCTCACAAACCCCTCCTGTTTATGTTTATCGCTTCCTTTTGAAGCCGCAGCTACTCAGCCTTACTCCACAGACGCTGCTATATTCAGAACTAGAATATTCCGTGCTAGGATGCACAATTTTGGACAGGCATCTGGATCCTCCCACTGCTGTTGTGACAGCGTTTCAGAAGGCGACAACACGCCCTGTGTCAACGCAAAGTCCCGACGGCGTTCCGAGACTCGGGGCCCCGGTGACGGCGAGCACGGGCCAGGCGCGCTGCCTGC
>NW_009929754.1:327-792 GCF_000696875.1 Nestor notabilis | reverse complement strand
AAAGAGGATCACTACTGGTGCCCCCAGGAAATGGTCATAGCAGTAGGGGACTCTACTTTGAAAGGCACAGAGGCACCCATCTGTCGGCCTGACCCATTCTCGAGGGAGGTGTGTTGGCTGCCAGGGGCTCGGATCAGAGATGTTGCTGAAAGGCTGCCTGGCCTAGTGAGTCCCGCTGACTATTACCTCCTTCTAGTGGTCCATGTGGGTGCTACTGATACAGACAGCAGCAGCCTGGAGAACATGAAGAAGGACTACAGAGCCCTGGGAGAGGTGGTGAGGGGCTCTGGAGCTCAGATAGTTTTTTCATCGATTCTCCAGGATAAACGGGAGCACCTTAAAGCTAGACGTATTAGTCAGATTAATAAATGGTTAGAACAATGTCAGGGGTTTGGGTATTTAGAACATGGGACTGGATTTGGGAGGCCAGGTCTACTGGAGGCTGGTGGAGTTGGTCTAACAAAG
>NW_009929754.1:0-206 GCF_000696875.1 Nestor notabilis | reverse complement strand
CTGGGAGCGTTTTAGAGAATGTACAGCGGCTCCAACCACTGAGTTGGCCTCATTTGGAGCTCGGCTCAGATGTCTCTACACAAATGCCCATAGTATGGGAAATAAACAAGAGGAATTGGAGATGTGTGCAAGGCTACAGGGGTACGATATCATTGGTTATCACAGAAACATGGCAGGATGATTCCTGTGACTGAAGTGTTGGAATG
>NW_009929753.1:51472-116013 GCF_000696875.1 Nestor notabilis | reverse complement strand
AGTTTCGGGGCTCCCTGAGAGGAGTCTGTGCCACTGCCGGCTCCGCAGACGCCCGGGAAGGAGGGAGAGAAGGAAGGAAAGAATGAAAGAAGTGAGCACTGTGTAGAGACATTTAGAAAAATGTTTGTAGTGAAAGCTCAACATAGAATATGGAATCGAAGGAATAGTTTTTAAGTGGTAGTATCACTGGGAGGATTCATGAAACGGTTTTATTTCTGTAGGCTTACAATATTTTTGATTAGTAATTGTCTTAATTATTTCAGCTCCGTGCTGGTTATGAAATCTGCTACTGCTTTTTCTGTTTGTTTTGTGTGAGAAAGCAGACAAAACCCATTCCATCCTGTTCCCTCAGGATTTCCTTTTTGTAGTTTGGTATCAGGCCGCTGGGTTGATTTAAACCTCACTTTTTTTCCTCTCTCACACAATAGCACTGTCCGCGGCAGAGTTACTCCTTCAATGCACTGATGCATGCTTTATCTATCTAAAAGTCACATTACTATCTCCAGGCAAAGCCCGGGTGGTTCTGTGGTGGACGGTCCTGTCGTTCCTCTCCAGTGCCGGGCACCTTTCTCCTCCTGCTGTGGGAAGATGAGAAGATTGCACAAAGGTGTGATTTCCCCAAACACACCAGGGTTTACACACTTGACAAACAAACTGCGGGTGAGCTCAGGGCAGGTGTTTGTTTATACAGTACATCGTATTCAACTTGTGGTATTTAATTTAAGCTTCATTTATCTGGGGGCCTGGGTAATGTTGTGTATGCCTTGCATGTGTTATGCTTCGAGTTCCATAAAACTGTGCTCATCTGAGGTAATTCCGATATAATTCACCATTGGTGACTTAGGGACAAGAAAGTGTCGCGACGTATTCTGAAACCACCTTTCCTGAGCCTAGCACCAGTAAGATGAATTACTGCAGGCACGAGACCCATGTAGGAGCTTTATTAGTTTTGGAATGCAATCAGCAACATTTGCTTTCTTAGTCTTTTACCTAATTATCCTCATTGTATGTGTCACATACATAGTGAGCAGCCAAGAGGAATTTGTGTCAAAGCTGGAAAATTCATGTTTTATGTGATTTTACCCTTCTGACTTTTCTTTGGTGGTAGAAATCCCTGTGCTGGCTGCATACATAAAAACACTTTGGATGCACCTGTAGCTGATTTTTTTATGTATAAGTAAACCCACTGCTGCATAATCTGCACTTGCTGAAACGTTAGCCCTACGTAACCTTTACAGCTGGTTGTGGTGCAGAGGGAGATGTTGGTATTCATGAACGTTTTGACATATTTGACATTTTCTATATGGTGTGCTCTCTCTCTCTGTTTTCCTGATTTCCTCCTGTCTTTGCTCCCCTATTTTAGTAGTAAATACTAGCCTTTGCCAGACTGTTGTGGTCTGGGCTGGTTTGGAGGCAGAAGATCTGCAAAGAAACTTCAGCTTTGTTGGTTTGGGGTGGCTTTGGTTGTTTGGTGCTTTTTGTTTGGTTTGGTTTGGTTTTGGTTTTTTTTTTGTTGTTGTTTGTTTATTTTATTTCATAGTATGTTTCTAGGTAAACAATGGAATTACTGCATTTTAATTTGTGGTGTAACTAGGGCCAGAAGAGCTCGTTTTGACAAAACAGGTGATTTGTGTTCTCTTGCAAAAAAACCCCGTAGAGATTTGTAAAAATCTGAAGGCAAGGGGTTTCTGCACAACTAGAACTTAATGCAGATGCAATATAAATGTATTTTGTTTATTACAGTACTAGCACGACAGCCCTGCTTAATTCAGCAAGGTGATTTGCGATTGCTTGAGTTGCCAGTGAGTGTTTTCTGTAAGATGGAGAACATGCTGGGCTACTGAGTGACTGATGATAAAACTAATTTTGGATAAATACAAACAATAAGTTTAGCTGAATAGGCCTCATGTCTATTCAGATAATTTCTATCTTTTATCCACACCTGTATACAGCATTCTGTATGACATCAAATCTCGATGGTAAATCTGGGACCCTCACTAAGATGAGGGAACTTCTATAACTTTATCGGGTGTTTTGGGCAATTAATGCTTTTCTCCTCAGCTCCTTCTTTCACAACTGAGTGGCTTTCCGGATATAGAATGAGTTTACTGTTTCTATTTAGGAGAAATTATACTTGAACAACTTTAGTATGTAGCCACACAGCTTCTTTGTGTAACCTCTGTTGGCAGGGCTGGGGCCTCAGTCCCTCCGGTTCACTGCAGTAGTGACTGTTACAGTCAGTTTTCGGCAGCAGTGGTGGTTGCTGTTAGTGCTGGGTTAATGCTCTAAATCGCAGCACTTCAGGTCTGGTGATTGAAATAATGGCTTTAATAAGACAAATTTGCTCTACAAGCACTGGCAAAAACAGCTTTAATGCTCGTTGCAGATCTTATTAAAGGCATAGGGGCTTGCACATGTTAATAAATACTAAGTTATGTTACTTAGCTAATTTTTTTTTACTAACTTGGTTTTCTACAAAAAGACATCAATCAAAAATTTTAATTATTCTATCATTTTAATGTTCTGTGCAAATTACACTGTATACTGTGACAACTCGGAATTGCAGACAATAAAATGTATCTGTAATCTGGTTGTAAAATGAGTTGCAAAAAATCTTTTCCACGTGTTCCCATTCTCGAAAAAAACTTGCAAAAGTGGTTTGGATATGCAATCCTTAAATGCTGGGAAATGCCTGCATTTTATTACTAAAGCAGCCGCTCAACCAGCGATACGGCGTTTGCACGGGTGGATTACAGGGTGACCTGTTGGTGGTGCTCGCCATGGCATGCAGCCAGGAAGAGGTGAGGCCAGCATTGATGGTGGCACATCTTCCTTAAAGAGTTAAGGTATGCACCTGAAACCAAGAGACCCTCCAGCTTCTTCATAAAGAAATAAAGTGAAGCGACAAGCTCTGGAGCAAAATGTAAAAGGCCAACAAGGGCTTCTGCTGCAGGAGGAGTGAGCGGATGCCGACAGCCCCTCAGGGAATGTTCTGGCTCTGGGGAGGGGACGTCACCGTGAGCCAGGGATGGGCTTGGGTCATGGTGAGGGGAGTGGAACTGCCGCTAAAGCAGGATGGGTCTGCCTTTCAGATCAAAAGCAGCATCTGCTCGGTTGTACTCGATCTGGGCTTGGAATGTTGAGAACTGCCACGACATTTGGTGAATGAGCTGGGGGGGATGCTATGTCCTAGCAACCTCCACACAGCAAGGAAGAAGCAGCAGCTGGAGCCCCTCTTGAGCTGGTGCAAGGCCCATGGCTGTAGCAAGGTCTGCTCTGCATATTGTAACGGGTACTCCGCAGCTTTGCGGCACGTGTACTCTTACCTGTTTGGCCACTTAAGTGTGCTCCTGGGAAATGCAAAGCTGGGAAACTGGAAGCATGAGCATTTAGAAAGAAAAGGTGCAAGCTGCAACCCTGGTTGCTGCACAGAGGCAGGGTGTCACGTTTCTCTCAAGGCACATGCAGTTGCCTCTACAGAGCTCTGCTGGAGGGTTCTGGAGGTGATCTGGTAGCTCAAAGACACAGGGATCGCTCTGTGTGAACACCAGTGTGTCCAATTCTGTAGGACTGCTTCTAAATGTTACTCTCTTTCAGACTGTCCCTGAGTTGGTATGGGTTGACATTTTTTTTGTCCCAGGTATTTGTCCTGGTTTTATCTCCGCTTGCTCCCTGTCAGCTGCCACAACAGTTCCTTGCCTCCTGGGGGGAGGGCAGGTGAGCAGCTCTCCCTGGCAGCCCTGGCCGGGTAGCTTTGCTTCTGGGGTGGGATGCAGCCCAGCTGAGAGGTGCCGAGCATGGTGGGGTACAGCCTGCCGCGAGATGCGCAGCCTCTGTACTCCCAACCTGCAGAAGGCACTTGCTGCATTGGAATCAGAGCATCGCCTTGGGAAGCTCGGTGAAGCAGGTAGCCTTGCAAAGTCTGGGGTTTCTAATTTTTTTTTTTTAATATATATGTATACACACGCACATATATATATTATATGTCTATATATACACATATATTTTTTTAAATGTATATGTATACACACATATTTTTTTTTAAATGTATCTGTCCACTTCTAAACATCCTTTTTGTAAGCAGCCATACCTTTGTCAAACTGTTGGGTAATCTTGTTTCAGAGCCATTTAAATAGTTTAGCATCCTTAGTTTTAACAATTTTACTCTCCTGTAAAGAAGAGAGTAAGAAATGGCAAACATAGAAGCGTAGAAGCAGGAATCTGCTAAGTCCATGGACATGGAACATGCTGCTCCTGCAAACAGTGTTTTTCATGAGGTTTTGTGAAGTTACTTAGTGAAGGTTATTTTAGTGAATTTACTTAGTGAAAGTTCAGGAGTCTCCTATTTTCAAAACACATTTCCCTATAATTGTAACTAAGCATTTTGAGAAGCTGAGTGACTAGATGCTGTAATATGCCTTTTTCTATTTTGCTGTAAAATTGGGTATTTCCCTAGATGATGTGTCCAAATAATACTGCTATGATTCCTGAGTACTGGCATGACTTCCATTACCTGGCTATGAATTTGGCTTTGAAACAGGAATCTATTTTACGAACCTTAAGCACATGAGTATACCGGCATTAATGAATTGCTGAAACTAGGGACTTATTAGTATAGCATCATATATATAAACATCATATTTCATATATATATCATGTCATATATCTATATATACACACCATAAATGATAGAGGGTCCCAAAGAACAGAAACCCCAAATCATGTATCTATGATATTTATATATCATAGTAGATATATATAAGAAGATATATATAAAATAAGATATATGTATAGTAGATATATAGAATAATCTACTGTGTAACTGAGAGCATAAGCAAGGAAATAAAACACAGTTGTGCCTATTACAGATTAATTTCAAGTCATATACTGATGTCTTTTCTCCTGAAAAACATCTATAAAAATAAACCTTTGTGCTAATTCCTGAAGATGGAGCTTACAGAACTTGAAGAACTGCAAAATTTGTATTTAATCTAATTCCCTAACAAAACAAAATAAATTTAATGTGTTCACATTACTTCTGTAATCATTTTTAAGTGGCCAATATGGCTGTGAGAGAGAAATACATGTTTCCTACAAGATATTTGAGTTGTGTTTTTAACAGAACTGCAAAACAAATATGAAATAATGGCATAAAGTAATCTGGAAAAAGTTATTAGTGAAACCAGTGAGATTGTTAGCTAAAATGAACTAGAAATATCTGCTGTCTGTGCCTTTGTTAAAGTCTTAGGCAAGAAAAATGCAGGTTCAGTAAATAAGGGGTGAAATAGGAATGATTATTTTTGTAATCCTAGAAGTAGCTGTGCTGTGGACCTTCCAAGCAGGTTAATTTTCTGTGGTGATCAGAGGATGCACAAACCATGAGAACATTTACAGATGTTTTTGTGCTGGAGTGCAATTTCAGAGAGAAACCCCGTGTTGTTTTTATTCGTACATCCGCAGTTCATTTACAATTCAAGCAAATATTTAATTGGGATTAATACTGCAGTGTTCTTTCTTCAGCCAAACATGGAAAAAAATAGGAGTGCCGAGGTCTTTTAATGCAGAAGAACCTGTGCCATCAAATCCAGTGTTTTAGACTGAATTACAAAGCAGTGCATGGGGATGTGGAAGATAGTCACGTACTTGAACTTGTAACGTGGTGCCTCACAAAATCTTACATGAATTAAAAAGGGCCAGGCTGTGAGCACCTTGGCATGGCTGGAAGGGCCACGAGCAGAGTACCAAGGTAATGCTGGCTCTGGGTGAGGCTTCCGGGACACTGGTACAGCTGATGGTCGTAAGCTCAGGGTGTTTAAGCATCTACACTGGTCATTTGGAAGGCAGACAGCAAGTCTGTCATGTTTTTAGAAGAAAGTAATATTTTTATGGGGTTTTTTGTTCCCCTCCTGCTCTCTCTCCCACCCCCGAAAACAACCAACCGCAACAAAAAAACACGTTAGAGATGGCCGTACAGAAACTGGTAAGTGAATGCAACCCACTCTGACCCCCTGAGACAAGCCTGGTTCAGGAATTAGGGGCAGGCTCAGGATGACTTTATCTTCCAGATTAACTCTTGCTTTGCTCTCTAGTGCAGAAATAATGCAGACCATGGATATCAATGAGAAGGAAGTAACTTTAAAGAAAAGGTGTTTAAATCTGAGCTGGAAGGAAATGTAACTGAGTTTAATGAGCTTGTCATGGGCCATGTGGACAAAATGAAAACTGGAAATGTGCTTTGAGGTGAAAAGGCGAAATGGAGCAGCCCAGCCTCTCTGAACACAGGAGCCCAGCAGAATGAAATGCTGAGTAGCCTGTTTAAATGTGGTTGTTGTGTTTGTGGTAGAGTCAATATTAACATTTCTATTAAACTCATACTGTTGCTCCTGTGAGTGCAGGATTGTTTCCTGTACTGCTCGTGGCTGTTTGCTGAACTCAGTGGCTATAAAGTACAGGTGATGAAAGTGAGCATGTCATCACTGTAAATGGGTAAAGCTTTCTTGTTTAACGCAAGTGGGTTTTGCCCATACGCTTTTCTATGAGTTCTGTTCAGTCAACAGGCTCTTTGCATGGATATTTCTCAGGATCTGATTTTAGTGAGAAAAATAATTCAGGTGTGGCCGCTGTTAGCTCATGGAGAATATTTACTGACAACTCATAAACCTCTTGGAAAACTGATTTTTAAAATTAAAGTGTTAATATAGCTCTAAGCATGTTGTTGCAGAAATGTATAATTTTACTCACTGCCATTTGAAAAGACCTGTTTTCAAATCCTGCTCTAGTCACAAACAGAAGTGATCTTGAGAGTCCTCCTAATCCCTACTGGATATCCCTCTGTTTCATAAACAATAATAAACCCTCTCTGCCACCCGGTTTGGCACGGCAAGGCAGTTGGCAGCATCCTTGCACAGAGGGCTGGGGCTGGCCGAGCAGATGTGCTGCAAGTCTGCTCCATGGTGCAGTGGCGCAGCTGTGCGAGGAGCCCTGTACAAGAAATGGATGCATGGGCTTGGCTCCAGTTTGCAGTTCCTACAGCTAGGCATCTTGGAAGCAGTAGAATCTGTAAAGGTAAGATATTAGCCAGTGCTTTTTCTTTGCAGTATTTGCAAATAGCAGTATAAACAGATGATACTGTCTTAAATGAATGTGTTTTGCATAAACAGTTGTATGAGAAGGTAATGGAAAAAAAGGAATAGTTGTTCATGTAGAAAAGTACTTATGAATTAAGCTTGAGAAATTTTACAAAACCTGAAAGCCATGATTTTTGGTAGAAAGGCACTGATCATGGTTCATGTCTAGTGTCAGTGGTGCTTTACTGATGCCAAATGCTGATGAGCTCCTCTAACCCTTTCTCTGAACCGAGGGGTGACATCCCTGCAGTGCTGACTGTGAAAGTGTGGGACTGAGACAGGACTTCGTGGTGTGTTCATTCCCTCACCTGCTATATTAAATCTCTTCACTCTTGGGGATCTCTGCACCTGCTGAAAGCATTGTGCCTGTGCATTGAGAGCATCAAGGCCTTGGCGCAGGACTTGTATGTGTGGTTACCTTCATGCTCAGTGAATAGCTCTGGAATTAACTCAGCTATTCGCACATCTGATATGGATCCCAGGTCTTTGGTCAGTTTCAAGTGGACACAAGGGTCCTGCAATCCCCCTGCAGCAGGATTGTCCTGGGGTGCAGCGCCCACAACTGCACATGCCATCAGGGGAGAGCGGATGCTCGGAAGAAGTAACACATCCATGTCGGCAGCCCTTCTGTCTCACACTGATTCTGGCAGCTCCTGCAACATCAAGGGAGAGCAGTAGCTGGGCACTGCTAACACAGTGAGCAGCATCCATTCAGAAATCTAAATGAGCCCTTGCAGAAAGGAGCTGAAATCTGAATTTGCAGGTGTCTCCACTGCTAAGCTCTTGTGAGGTTTACGTTTTCTGTAAATGTATTAAAATGTGTGACTTCATTTGTTAACTCATCTTTTCTTTAAGGTTATTGCAAAGCTGATGACCTTATTTGCAGGAATGTGTGATAAGCAGAGCCATTTCTAGCAGTTTCACAGGCGATGAACCTTGGCTGTGTGCTTTGTGCTTTTTCTGGGCTTTTTGGGTTGTCTTTTTTTCCTTCCCCAGGTAAAGCTCATTGGAAGCCAAGGCATGGGACCTTCCCCAGCAGGACTGAAGCAGTCTGCCAGCATCAGTCTGGACTGCTGGGCAAGTTTGGTTGGGTAGATGCAGCAGTTAGGGAAACATCCCACATAAACCCCAGTCCCTCCTTCAGTGACAAAACAGCATTTGCTGTGCTGTCAAAACAGGGCAGTTTTACCTAACAGTATGGGGAGAAAAAGTGCCTTCTCTGTGACTTACTGAGGTTTTCTTGTGATTTTAATCAAGCGAGTTAACACTTGGATAAAAGGAAAGCTTTACTTTCAATTGTCTGTCCATGTTTTAATTTTAGGTTTTTTTTTTCCTGTACCATGGCAGTAGTTAGTCTCGTGTGTCAAAGGCTGTTTCCACAATTATGGTTTGCCTAATGGTCCTTTTGTTATAATTCATAGGCTAATAGAAGTCAGAGATGGAAAAGACCTATTAGATTATTGAGTCAATGCCCTGCAAATGCAGGATATAATCTCCCAGATAGAGGATGTATCTGATATTATTAAACAGATTTTATACTTGATCTTAGCTAAATTATGGTTAGTAGTCATTCGATTCCTTGAAGGGTGTAATAACAATAGCTTAATTTAGGTTTTGGGAGAGTGTATCTGTATTTAAGTTTACCATTTGGCATTTCTCTGTATTGCCTGTAGATGTGCATACTTTCTGAAGGAAAGATTATATATTCCTACTAGAAAGCAGTGGGAGAAAAACAAATAGAATCCATCTCAAAAAAAACCCCCAAACCACTTTTACAATTTCCTGGGTTAAAGCAGTGCAAAAGTACCAACTTTCTAGAGAAAAGAAAGCTGAAGAAGGAAAAATCCTCATCAACATAGGCATCAGCAGTAAACCTTTATGAAACCCACCTGTTTTGGTTTGGTTTTGAGCTGAAATCTGAACACCTGGATTTGGGCACAAGTGAACTAAAAAAAATAAGGGAGACTCAAATAAAAAAATAATAATTAAAAAAACCAAACAAACAAAAAAAAATCAACAGCCCCCCTCCCCCCCCAAAAAAAAGTCCAAGGGGGAAAACCTACACAAACCTAACTTACTGATGTCCTCTACAGATGTTTAGTTTGAAGCAAGAGCAACCACCTTGCCCTAAGCCAGGGGGCAGGCTGGGGATGTGCCAGGCTGTGGTGTGTAGGGCATCTCGCAGGCAGGACCTGCAGGCAGGTGAGGGAGGGGATCCATTCTGCCTTGGGGGTCCTTCTGCCGAACTGGTGCTCTGTTCTCCACTGCACCAGCTAGATCTCGCTCAGGTAGCTGCTTACAGCAGGGCTGCCCCTAATGAAGCTGTTAGTGATGGCAAAGCAAGAACTCATCAGTAGTAGCTCAGGGACCTGAAGTTCTGCTGACTTCTGAAAGCAAACACATGGCACCTTTTGAGCCCTGGGTTCATTAAATGTTGGAATTAAATGTGTTGCGGCTTCCTTTAACCTCATTAAGGTCGCATGGCTCATGGTAACGAACTAACAGAACAGTCCCTTGAGTTACCTTGTGTTCCAAGTATTTGGAACGTAGGAAATTAGGATGTTTTAGCACTGAGCACCTTTTTCAGGCAGTGCTGAAGTCAGGCATCCCCAGGAAGATCACCTGCCACTTCTGCTTCTGCTAAGCCAGAACTCACCAGCCACTAAGGCTGGGGCTTAAGCAGAAACCTTAGCTGCTGAGTGGTAACACTGCATTTGTTACCTTCTTGGATATTGCTGTGTAATTATGTATTCCCTATTTCTGGTTCCTTTTTTTAATTTTGTAGTTTTCATGTATTTAGAAGAATCAACATAATTAACTTGCAGAATGAAACTGGTCTGCCTTCAGTTCCTCCTTTACCTAACAACCTTTTTTCTCTGTTTCTCTCAATGTGTGGAGAGGTATTTGTATAATGCCATGTGTGTGCTCAGTGCGTGATGATCATCCGACTGCAATGTGTCTCAGCCTGTCAACTCCACACAGCTGCTAGCAAGGTCTGGGTTACTCCTTATTGTTTGAGAAGGCCTGAAGAAATGGACCTTATTTGAGTGGGGTAAATTAAATGTCTTTCCTTCTGTCATTTATATGAACTGATGTGATATACAGCTTATGAGGCTGGTCTGCTTCCATCAGAAGAACTTGGGAGCAGGACTGGTGCTGCTTTAAGCAATGTCTTCCTGTTTTGGGAAAAAGGAGCTCTAAGGAGGGAGTCAACCCTCAGGGAAGCATTTGGGAAAATAAGAGCTGGAGCATATTAACTTAAAGGCTGTAATTAAAAGATAGGTAGGTTTTGTTGACTCTGAAAGGTGCAATTAAAAGATGGATAGGTTTCCTCCAGGTCAAAGACAAGGTGCAATTCCTCAGGTTTGAAAAACTGCCTGTTCTACTTGAAGCTCTTCATTTGGTGGGATTTTGATCAAACCCCATTATATAGTTAAAGATAACCACCAGGCACATTGCTCTTCTTTGTCTGTGTATTAGATTATGCCCAGTCTTAGTTGCTTTTTCCAGACAGTCTTCTGAAGGCCTCTAGTACTGTATCTGTGGGATATATAGTAAATCTGCTGTCATTTGTTCTCAGATCTTTCTTGCAATGGATTTCCCTGATGATAGTGCTGTAGGGCATGTGAGGAGAACTCGGCAGCTGTGACACCATGTGGGACTGTGTCCTTGCTGAGAATCAGAGGCATGGCATAAGTGATGGGGGCTCAGTCCAGAGCTGGGCGTGCCCAGCCCCTGGACACTGAAGGAATAGCTGTGTCTGTCTTCCTCTTGTGGTTTGTGTGGGTTTGGGTTTGGTTGGTTTTTTTTGTTTGTTTGTTTGTTTTTTTGTTTTGTTTTGTTTTGTTTTTTTGGTTTTTTAATACATCAGCTAAACTGAGTTTGATTATATGAAGTTAATAAATGTCATAAATTTGACCTCCAAGTTATTTTCAGTGCTTATTTCATCTGCTTTTCTTATAATAAATTTCATAGAGTCACAGAATCACAGAATGGTTGGAAACAACGTTAAAGCTTATCCAGTTCCAACCCCCATGCTGTGGGCAAGGACATCTTCCACTAGACCAGATTGCTCAAAGCCCTATCCAATTTCTTGTGTAATATCTCATTACCTGGCCATCCTGCTGTTAAAAACCAGTTGTCATCAAGTATGTGGAAAATACTGGAACATAGACATGAGCATTGCGAAGATTGAACAGAAAGTTTTGAGATTTTTACATGGAATTGTGGAAGCAGAAATTATTACAGTAGTAGGTTTAGGTATTTTATAATCTCATGTATCTAAAAAGAGAAGTCTGTAACATACTGTTTTACAGCATTTTTCTTCCTGTAACTGTTACTGCAGCAACCCTTCTCAGCCGAACAGGGAAGAGAGTAACGTACTATTGTTTCTTGAATTATGTCAAGAGCAAAATACATTATATATATAAAAATTCAACTTTTAAAACAAGTTGACCAGGGCCATTTGTTTTCAAAGTGAGTGGAGGCTCTGCATACCTGCATCTAGACATGTTAGAGGTATAAATGGTTTACAGGATGAGATGGGTAATGAGTCCTCTACTATTCAGATATTCTGAAGTTAGACGTAAAAATGCTCACCATTTGTGAAAATGTAAGCTTTTCCTCTTGGCTGGATTTATGGACAAGCAGAAGGACTTTTTAAAATGCTGATGTGTTTATAGGCTTTCCTGTAGTTGCTATGAAGCACATTGATTTTTATACAAAAGGTTTTAGTTTTACATGCATTATTTCAAATCTGAAGAGGGTATCTGTGATACTGCTTTTTCTGCCTTCTTGGTTTGTGGTTTCTGCAGCTGATCTGCACAGTACTGAGGTGACAGTGAGAAGGAAAGCACAAAAAGAATAAGGTAGTGCTTATACTTCACAGAAGTAAAATGATGATTTTCCTAACTGGTAGCAAGGAGTGCTTGGAAAAATGTATGCAGGTGCATCTTTTTCTGCATGGCACAGAAAGGGTGCTCCATATCGTAAGCATATTCCCCCTATAGCAGATACGCTTACGGAGTCTTCACAATGCCCTTTACCTGTCAAACTGTATTTGATCTAAGTTTTCCTCCTCGGGGTGTATAATAAGCTTTAAAAACAATATATGAAATATGCCTTGAGGACTGCAAAACATTGGAAGCCAGGGATCCTGAAGCATTAATAGGGGAAAAAGTGATGCATCTCCTCAAGCCATTTGTGTTTACCCACTGTCACGGTGTGTCTGAGAAGTGTATGTACAGTATGCTTATGAGTAATGGAAGTCTGTTTTGTTTGGGGGTTAGGAAGAATGGATTTTTCTCTTCTTTTACAGATTGTCCTACCTGGACAGTAATTAGACAAGCGTTTACAACTCAGATGATGTAATGCAATTAAGACTCTCTCGTAACAACCTGATTTGCCTGTCTCATTATAGAGAGTGTCACCATTTGAAAACATGTGTTGAAGCTTTCAAAATGATTACAGTATGTGAAGATACAAAGGACATGGATGATAAAATTTGTTAGATCTTAAATGCCTGCTGTAGAAGTGTGCACAGATTCTCATGAACACCTTAGTCCTGTTGTGGTCTTTGTAGAAAAATAGGAGATTATGAAGGACTAAGAGCTAGAATTAATAGTCTAGCTTGAAGTTTAATTGCATTTATTAATAGGAATAGTTTATTTATTTATTTATTTATTTAACTGTAAGCTGAAAGCCTGAGAAAAAAATTTGTAAAAAACCTTAGCTTCCATTTTCCTCATACACGTACATGTATCAGGAGTAAAAGGTAGGATGAATGCACATGGTAGGATGTTTTGAACTTGTGTGTTCATTGCACTTGGAGAGCAGTCAGGGCTGATCAGTTCTCAGTGTAAGCTCAGGGAGTTGTGAGGTTGCTTTAACAGATCTGCTCCCTGTCATCTTGGGGAAGGTGAAAACAGGTGACTTTTGGGGCAGGACTTCCCCGTCACCACCAGATGAAGCCTGCTGCAGCTGGGACACCTCAGGGGAGGCGGTGGTGGCACTGTGGAGAGTTTGGGGGATGCCTCTTTCATCGTGGCAAACTTGGCTTGGTTCTGCACTGGTTTTGATACCCTTCATCCCAGCACGCTTGTGGTGAAGATTCCATGGGATATGTATCAGGTAGATGAAACCCGATTTCATGCCACTCCATTCCTATGGAAACTCTTGTGTAAATCAAAACCACAGTCTTGGTGCAGGTGCGGCACTGCACTTTTTTCCACCCCAGTATCTGCTTGCAGTACTCATTAAAACAATCTTTCCTTTTTGATGCCATAAGTTAAATCCATGCCTTTTTCCCCTACTCATATATCATGTATGATATTACATATATATTACATAAATAACATTACAACTGCAGTTCTATGCAGAAGAAGAAAAAATTAACTAATGAGTGATTTCTAATTCCAGGTTTCTAAAGGGCAGTTGCTGTAAGCATCTATGAGCCAAAAATAATGAAACACAAATTGCAAAAAATACTCTGCTTTAGTTTTTGGGCTGAGAAGCTGGGAAACACTCTGTCCCCAGACATGGCTATGGCATAGGATTTTATAGACAGGAATCTTCCACAATATATCCAGTGTTAGAACTATTGAAACAGTAAGTTGAAGCACTCTTGCGCTACTAGGACTGGCAAATTTATAGCCTGGCCACCTCTTTCATCTCAGTAGAAAAA
The DNA here is from genome assembly GCF_000696875.1 of Nestor notabilis. Classification (NCBI taxonomy): domain Eukaryota; kingdom Metazoa; phylum Chordata; class Aves; order Psittaciformes; family Psittacidae; genus Nestor; species Nestor notabilis. The sequence goes on along the minus strand of NW_009929753.1, from coordinate 102,204 downwards.
CATATAAATTACAAAATGAGGCTGTTTGTTATCTTCATGTGTTTTAATGTAAGATCCATGCTTGATCTGTAGAAAACACTGCAGCGGAAGTTAAGTTATAGAAGTTATCTGCTGGCTGTAGTATTTCTCACTGTTTCAAGTTTGACCTTGTTTTGTTAGACATGATTTTAGTACAGGTAGCACTTGCCTCGTGATAAAAATGATACTTTATCCTGCCAGCTGGGTCTGGCTCTTCTGGGAAAGCAGTGAATGATTCTGATGGCTGAATAGGAGACTTTGCTGACTGAGCCTCTCGAATGCAAAAGGGCATGTGCGTCTCTTTAGACCCACAGATGTGTACACAGGCTCTTGACACGTGGGCTGCTTAGTCCTTGTCCAGGAGAACAGAAGTTATCAATCTTAAGGGGAAATAGTTTTGGTTTGTGTTAATAAAGCAAAATGCTAAGAGCAGGCACAGCTAAATGTGAGTCTGTGGAGCAGCAGTAGGTGCAGACAACCCCTTTGCACACTGCCTTGCTGCCTGTGGGACATGGTGATTCCTTGGTACAGGCATAATATCCAGATCCACCTGCAAACCTTGCAGTCACTTACCTGCCTGCCTTACCTGTTTGCCTGTCTTACCATCAGTGCTGGTGCTGCCTTGGACCATCAGCCATGCGGACACATAAGCTTGATTTCTGTTCTGCATGTTGTCAGGATAACATAAGACAACACACATGTGCTGTACATGTTGTAGCTGTGGGCTCAGAAATCAGACACAGGGCTTTACTGTCATTAAAAATCTTTAATAGAAATGTTTAGGTGAAATGCAAAAAGCTTTCAGTGTAATGATGATGAGTTATTGTGTCTGTAGCTTACTTGCAAATACTTTCCTTAGGCAAGATAAACTTTTTGTTTTCTTCTGAAATGTATTAGGTTCAAAGCTGTGGGCCAACCATCATCACGAAATGAGTCATAAAACATTTCCCCAAATCGATGATAACACAGCTGGAATGCAACTAGTAATGTGAAAATTAAGGTTTATTTTTTCTATGAGATTATTTTATTGTGCTTGGTTACATTTAGAAGCATGCATTTAATTCTTATGTGGGCAGTCGTTAGCTTCAGTGAGAATTTGCACCAGTAGTGAAAAAAGTTTTGGAATCTGATTTTTCTGTACTCAAAGCGGTTAATAAATTACTACATAATTTTATTTATTAATCCTCAAGAGTAATAAATACACTTTAAGCATACAAATTTTAAGTTCAGTTTAGGCATACAAATGCTAAGATGAAGCTGTAAATGCCAATTCTCTATTGCAGATCTTGAAATCTGAGGATTTCCCAGAGCAGTTAACTGTCAGCTTCTTAGTATGTCTAAATGGTTACAGGCACTTTCTCAGTGCTTGGGTCTTCCCTTAGGGCTTGCTGAAATTGGTCTTCCAAGTCCTGTAGCTTCATAGAGTTAGGAGGTGATGAGCTGTACCCTTTGGAAAAAGCCCTGATCATGAGGTGGGGAGATGGTCCTTGCTGTGACCTGGATTCTCCTTTTTCCCTCCATCGACAACAGATGGATTTTTTTATTTTTTTTTAACTGCTCATTCCTATGGTGATCTGTCTCCTGGTTAATCCTGTTTGGAAATAGAAATGTGCTCCCTGAAATTTCATGTATTTAGAAATACCATCCCCAAGAAAGATGTATGTAATGAAGAGCAGCCTTTAAAATATATAGCCATGTGTTAGGTAAGCAAAATGGCTGACGTACCCATAGTCCTGCATCTGTTTGTCGAGGCTTTAACATGTCTTGGTACCAGTTCTTAGAAGGTAGCTGTAGAGCTGTGCTTTCACAGCCTGCCTTAACTCCATTGCAGCAAGCATGGATTAAGCGCTCATTGTTTACCCGCAATCCATAGGCCTTCCCTAGACTGCTATTCTAGGGGAAATCACCTCTGTGCTTGGATGAGGGTCGAGTCCCTCTGTCGTTGGCTTGAGCGGTCTTGGGCCTTGCAGCTCCATGCTGAGCTCTGCCAGCCTACAATACGACTTTTCCTATTCAACTAATTGCGTGAAAATGGAAATCAAACCAGCTCCTGCCTACAAGTGTTTAACAAACATTTGGGGAATAATCACACAAGTATTATTTAATTACATTGAATTTCTGATTTGGCTTGTGGGTATCACCTGCTGTGTTTGAAGACTAGGTGAATGGGCAGATAGGTGTCACTCCTGACAGGTAGCTGGCTATTGTTTAGAAAAATTTGTTCATTTATTTCCACTGACTAATAGGACTAGGAATATGAGTACTGACACTTTTTGGTCTTTCAGAATAGATTATCTGCAGACACTAGAAGAACTAAATTTTAATCCATGTATAGCTTTATAATGCAAATTTGAATTTTAGTTTTACATGATGCTCTGCCACAGTTAAAAAAAAAAAAACAACCCACAACTCAAACCACAGTAGATCTCCTCCCCCCGATATTTAAATAATTCATAATGTCGATAATACAAACCCTTGTTTTGCAGTAATTAGTTTTGAGAGGAAGTCTAATGTAAACTAACTCTGCTATAATGCAGATTACATCTGTGATTCTTTCGGTAGCACTGTCCTAATGGTATTTTTCAGGTTTGCTGGTGAATATTGAATTAGTGTTCCTAGAACCTTTGGTGTTTTAGTCTCTGGGAATACTGTTCTGAAGCACAACCAGGAACATTTCAAGATCTGCAGATGGGGCTTGCTCTGTGGCAGGGCACCTCAATAAGCCACTGCTTCCTGGTTGCCAAAACACATTTAATACTTCTGCTTCATAAAAGATCATTTCTTTCTAGACAGAATTAAAGCGAACGGAATGAGAGCGGTCCATATGTATAAAGCATGTATGGTTATTCTTACAATTACAAGTAAGATAGTGATAATTACCATGGCAATTTGTTTCTTTATGGATGAGAGTTCTTCAAATAGATGCAGAAATATCTCTTCTCTGTCTCTGTAGCCTTATGTTTAGCTTTTCTGTGAGATAAAGGTTTCACAGCAAACATTTTAAGGAAATTGATGGTGCTTACTGGAAAGCCTCATTTTTAAAAATGTTATAACATTTTTCACTGGTCATATAAATATCTAAACAAAAATTTGTCCTTAAGAGTCCCCATATTGCACAGAATAGCCAAGGGGGATCTTGGTAGCTAACCAAACCAGGGAAAAATATACAAGTGTGTCACTGTCCGTTTTGCTGCTTTGAATGAACACAGGTTCCCAGCAGCTGAAAGCTAACAGGGTATTCTGTGGCCCTGATTTGCTGAATTTGGTTTACACCCTCTGCTGCAGAGGAAGGTGCTGCCTTGGTCACCTGCAGATTCGTTGACACCAAGTGATCTGTACCAGTTTCCCTCAGTTCACCCGCTAACCCACCTTGCCACCTTCCCTACCAGCTCTGAAAATTGGCAGTTAGTGCCAGAAGAAAAATCAGCTTTTCCCACACAGAAGTTGATGGTATATATAAATGGTTATTTACTAAAGGAATTGATTCATCAAGCAAATTATTTAGTAAAGATGACAAAATTAATTGAATAAGAATCTTAATTCTGTATTTTAAGAAATGGAATCTGACTGGCTTTATTGTGCAAGTTCATGATACCAACAGTGGCTCTGCATTTTGATTCAGGTTCTCCTGCTCAGTTGCTTGGCAATGTAAATTTTAATTTCTGCATCCACTTCTAGAATTTTACTCTTCGTTCTTAACTTTGTAGATACCAGCCTTATGTTCTGCAATTAAAGCAATTCTAAAATTGAGGTTAGATAGCAACAGGTGAACTTGATCTGATCAAACCATTTTGGAGAAGAATCATGTGCATGTCTGTACAAATTACATGTTATACAAATTCAGAGCCATGTCTCTTTGCACAGACCTGGAAAAATGTTTCTTGAAATATTTTTATAATACAAGTTCAGTGTCTGTTCCTTTTGTTGCTCTAGATGAGAAAGGAGGTTTCTTCTCAAGGCTAATAAATATATGTATTTTTTTAAATGGGGTGTATTTATTCAGCATCCCTATTGTCATTCAGAAAAGCGCTGCAGTTTTCTGCGTGCAGTGTCAGAAGCATTGCTGTTGTCTGCCTTTAGGTGTCCCATCACAAATGCTTATCCGGAGCACCTGAGCAATACAGTGAAAAGAAACCAGCTTCTTCCTTTGGCACCTCAGATGCTCTGAGTTGGGAAACACCCTTTTCCTATGGGCAGCTTACGAAAGCTGAGGGTACGTACTAAGGTGAAATCCTGTGCATTACGCAAGTGCTGTATTGGGATATTTACTTAATTCTTGCTGTTCCCTGTCTCTGGCCTGTGGACTGCAGTGCCTAACCTTCTGCAGGCAATGTTGAACTCTTCTCTCCCCACCAGCCTCCCTTTTGGATCTGCTGGCTTGAACCCTGTCAAATTCTTGCAGGGCACACATTCTTCAGAAATCAGGCGGAGGAGAGCTACGAGTTTCCTGATGGCGCTTTTCACGGCAGTATTTATAATTGATAGGAATTGCTTTCTCTAGGCCTATTATCACTTTAAAAAGTGATTTTTCTCTTTGTCATTAGAATCTGGTTCTGATTTACTGACAGTAAAGATTTTCAGTAGATTGTATCGCCAGAAAGACAAATCTGTTAGGTCAATCTTGATTACATTGGGGAGATGTATTCCATTATATAATTCACTGGGGTCTGTACTATTCTTAAAGCAAAATATGAAGCTACCTCAAATGTCAGAGTTTGATAGATTTAAAATGCGTCCCCTCCAAACTCCATTAGGCCTTCTAATCTTTAAAGCTCTTCTTGTTCCTCCCACCCATGCTTTCCAGAGTTTTATTCCATGTCAGAGGCACTTCTCCCAGTAAACACTTCGGACCATATAGTCTTGCTGCCATAGCCTGGCTGGGATGAATGCCATGTTCTGCACAAGGGAAGGAAACTTACAGCAAGCAACTAGGTCCCTTCTTTCTTTCATTTAAACATAATTAAATGTTTTGGGGGTATAATACAAAGCACAAAAATGCGAAGTTGTGCATGCAGAGCAATACAAAAGAAGAGAAACACTGATTGATAAGGTAGATGCTGACTGAAATGGTGTCTGCAGAAAGATGTATTCTAGCATGAGATGCTTGACAAATAGATAAAATGGAATTGTAGGAACATCAGGAGTGATTACAAAATTGTAAGATATTTCTAGGGGGGTATTAGTGGTCTGGATAGTAAAACAAATGGGAAACATGCACAAAAAGAACATTTTAAGTTTAGGGGAGGGAAATTCTGCAAAATAATTTTATTTATAGTTTTAACAAAATTTAACTGGATCCTGTTTCATAAAAAACCCCTCAGAATTATATGCTGTTTGCATGCAGAAATGAGAGCTCACAGTGGCACTTGCATATTGGAGATGTTTATGCCTAGCATATGTTTTTCTGTGCTGACATTGGCGTAACTGTTTCACAGATTTCAGGTTGATGTAAGCATAAGTAGGTGGTATGCCCAACTGCGCGGGTTAGGATGTGTGCAGCCTCCAAAAGCTGAGCGAGTCAGTTATCTTCTGAATAATCAGAAGAAACTGTGTAACCAGTATCAAAAGGCATATTGAGGCGAAGCTGTGATTAAGTTTTTTCAAAATGGAAGAAAAAAAATTAGCTTTTGGCATCTTTACTGTGGTTCTGATTTAATAGGAGACTAATAAAAGCTAAGTCAAACTTTGATTGCAGTGTGATTTTTTTTTTTTTTTTTTTTCTGTTTATTCCAGAAAAAAATTGAAACTGGGCATTTTCAGTTTTGTTATATATGATAGAAAAGTTTTGTATAGTTTGTCATGGCTTTTGCTAGCCTGAGGAATAGACACTATTGAATAACATACCCATAACACTGCAAGTAGAGCACTTCTGAATAACTGAAATTCTGACTGGTTGAACTTTTGTGAATAGTAGCGTTTTGTCAGCAGCTAAATCTGTTCTCCATGCTAACTGCCAACTTTTCGTGTTGTATAATTACTGAGTTCAAAATGGAGCTCAGAAGCTTAAAGTTAGAGAACAGCTTGATTCCCTGTTCTTACGCAGACAACTTGTATTTTAGTGCAGTCACATTCTAGGCATGTTTTTATGACAATTCTTCATATGGCTACGTAAAAGATTATTTCCCCATTGATATGTGCATTTCTTGGGCATTGTCCAATTCTGCATGTAAAACTCGATGACATCCACAGGGACTGAGACCATGGATTCTTCATTGTTGCTGTTACTACACATTAGTTAAGGTTAGCAAGTCACCATCTTCTGCAAGAGCATCCATGACACTGCATGATTCAGTCATTGGTTATATCGTATAACAGTTCAAGGTATCATAAAAGTGTGTTACGGAATAAATGTCCCTTGCATTGCAAGCAAATATCTTGATTTTTGGGGTGGTTTTTTTCTTCATCAAAGTGTGTTGTAAAATAGTAGTGTTCTAGTGTATTAGTAATACCACTGCTGCTTTCTTAAGCTGGGGTTTAGATCATTGCACCAGTTGCACAACACATTTTAGACAGTGGCAAGATTAAGAGATGCAGTGCTTTACTCAGTTTGGTAATCTTTTATTGTTTAATACAATCTTAGAATGGTACACTTGAACTATAGGTGAATCTTTCTTTATACTTCTAAGTTTCTTTATGCCTGAATATACTAATCATAAAGGGATGTGGTAACTCTTACATATAATATTCCATACGTGTTCTTTGAAGCTAGTACTAGCTTCTCTTATGAAAGTGCTCAGTAGTTGGTCACTGCTTGAAAGGTAGTCCTTGTCAATTCTGCAAATGCTCTTGTGTATCAGATGCCACCTTCATTTTTCTATGGATTGAATATCAGCAAGACTTGGTAAATACTAGGGTGTTTTTTTTGGTTAACGGTGACTACTGTAAAGTGTTATTAAATAAGAATTATGCTTTGACATGTATCCATGTTCAGAATTCACTTGAACTCTAGAAATGTTAATAATGACTTTTCCAAGTTTCTGGTAGTCATTTATAAGAGGGGTTCATTATAACTTTCTGTCTCGGATCTCCTCAGATTTAAAAGATATGGAAGTATTAGTTTCGGTATTGACTTCAGGATTTCCAGAACAACAGTGTGCTAATAGAGAACAGCCTTCTCTTACTCTTTTTGGTCATCAGCTTCCACAGAGGTATTTGTCTCTTGCTACTTATTTTGCCTCCTCCTAATGCCCTTTTCTTACCCCATAACCTCACCCCCAGCCAAAACGGAAATAAAGGGAAAAAACTATTTTCATGAGGTAAGTGTTGAAAAGGCTTTTTTTTTCCCCCTCAGCTATGAAATTTGTCATAATATAAAGAGGTTGTGCAAAGGTGCCTGACTATGTAAACTCCGTCTTGAAGCCTTCAGGTGGACCAGAGAACTGTGTTTGAGCTCTGTGCCCAAGAGTGAATTTCATCCTAGATGTTATTAAAAGTTCCTGAGCTTAAGTGTGGCATTGGCTAACAGCAAATGATCACTTAAATCTCCAAAGTAATAAAGATAGATAAATTACAGTAATGTGAAAATCTGTGCTTCTGAAAAAAAGAACCCCAAACCCTTAGTATTATTTGGATTGCATCTGACCCACAAATACTTGGTTATCAGTCTTTCAAAGCGTAGTGTGAATTTAACTGTTCCAGGGAATTCAAGCTGTGAATTGAGGTGCTTGAATAAAAACTCAAAAATACCATAAACAGTAAAAACATGTGACATTTGTTCTGTCTGAAATAGTTGTGGTTTCTGAGCTGGAAGTTGGAAATGCTTGTTCCGTCCCTTCTCAGGAGTTATGTACCACTAGGGTACATGACTGAGAGGCATCCACTTATAGGTAGGGTATAAAAGGTTGATAAATCAAAAAAAAAGACATACTTCTATGTGGAAAAAATGCATTCAGCATTTTTTCCTGAGTAAAGTATGCAGAAAACCTGCTTAAATGGGGCATATAATTTTTGATGAATCAGACCCTTTCTCCTAGGAAATGAAGCAAGTATGATAAATATGATGAAAACTGGTGAATATCCAGGGTCTAGTAATCATAGCATACTTGAAATCCACCTGGGGGTTTATATGAAAGGTAGTAGCTCAAAAAGGTTTAGTCTTTAGACTATCAGAATTTGAGGAATATGGGATAAATTGAAGAAACCTGATTGTAATCAATTATTTAAAAAAAAAGTGCTACTGGAAGTAGGGTGGTACTAGAAGAACAATAAGAAAGACATGAGGCCCATTAATTCCTGTAAAATTATTTTTAAGGAATCCAGGCATTACTTTCTTGGGAATGCGTACCCTGCAGTAGAACTTCCTTAACTGATTTCCTTTACTTGATCAAAATTTTCTGTTTGCTGAATATAATCAACCCAAGCTTTAAAGAGGAAATTCTCCCATTTCAGACTGAGAACCCCCCTTCTGTGAGGTGTCGACAGTTCTGCATTCAAATGCACTAAAATTCCTAAATTATTACATTCCTGTTGCTGTCTGTTGAGTACAAAGAAGATTCTTTTTTTCATTTTGGTCCTAGTCACAAATGCAGAGTTTCTTTCAAGAGCAGTATTTTTAAAAAAGTCATATTTCTTTGAGAGAACTTCTGACAGATATTGGACATTTATAGGGATATTAATATATAGAATAATTTTTACCTAATTAGCTTATATTCTTCTTTTTGGTATATAATGAAATTGCGGGATTGTTTTGTTAAAGGGTTTTCTCTTTAGAGATGGCATCAGATGAACAATAGGTGTGGTAACTTAGACTATTGGCAGATGAAGAAATCTGGATCTTCATCTGTTCATGTATTTCTCTATTTCTGGAAATTGACATAAAGTTGTTGGTATGACATTCCTTGCATGGAGCTCATGTTCCAGGCTGGATATGCATTTTCTGCAAGATAAGCTGTTTCGCAAAGAGTAAGTAAAGCAGCATACAGCATTTGTGTGTCTCTTATGGAGATAATGAGTCCAATAAAATAATTCATTACTTTTAATAATACACTATAAACAGCAGCTACAAAGAAATACAGGATTTCTGGCAGAACATAATACTCAGTTTACAGAAACCAAAAGTGAAATTAAATAATGGCCACCTGTACTGATTAATCAGGGTTGTGTTCTTGTTTTATTAGGCTGTTAACTAGCCATAGACATTAGGAAGTGTTTGTCTGGGATAGTAGAATCCCTGTAACTTTTTAAGTAGCTGGGGGAAAAACACCTGAGCTAAAACATAAGCCCAAAGAGTGTACATAAAATTCCTAGTGGTTGGAAGGTTGTACTACATCACCCTTATATTCTCTCTACTTGTTTGATTCACGGGGATGGCAGTCATCAACATGGACTGGGCAAATGTACCCCAAAGTAGGTAAGTGTTACAGCAATGTTAAAATTATCTTGGAGTTTTCCGTGTCTTAATATGAGCATACTGTCAGCTGCAATCCATGGCAATTAAAGAAAATCTGACTTTTTGTTGGTCCTGTCTTTATTTTATAAAAGAGCACTGACAGCCAGGTGAAAGACCCTTCAGCATTGCTGATCTTCAGTAGAAAGTGGGAAAAATTAAATTGAAAGCTATAGGGGAAAGTATGCTCACAAAGTTTCTGCAAATTCTTAGCAAGGAGATAGCTGTGTATGCCATTGTCTGCTTTACCTTCCCATGTCTGACAAAAGGAATCAAAGTACCCCACAGCTGAACTCAGTGGGATGGCAGAGGGTTTCATTGCTTGTTATGCCATAATAAACAGGACTCCAGTACTTAAAGGATTTGTGCTAAGAGGCTGTTCTTTCTCTGTGATTTAAAACAGTTACTTGAGAAGAAAGGTAGTAAAAGAAATTCAGTGGAAAACCTTATGTTTTTTTGGCATATTGTTTGTAAAGGCTGGAGGTTTTTTGATTCCCAGTGCAGATATCAAGCTTGAGGGTTAAGGAAACTAGAGTTCTTTCTTATCACAGTCTCTTCAGCATATTGGGAAAACTGTGTTATGCTGCACTTTGGATTTTGGGGGCATTTTAACTGCCATGTAGAAGCTCTCTTGGTGACTAAAGCTGGCATCGTCATTAGAATTGTCAACTAGCAGGGTTTGACAAGTTTGTTTCAAAAGATGCTACCACCAGATATTCATATGGGATATATCTGCCTTTCTCTAGTGAAGTAAACAGGGCTTCCTGAATTTAACCACGTGGAAAACCTGCTTCTTAGGTTAGGTTGCCAGTTCTTTCGTAAAAGATGACTTGCAGCTTCCGGAACCAGAATGTGAATTGTAAATCAGCTGTAAGGTTTTGTCCTTCCGAAAACGTCCTGTTAAGCTTCTTCCAGGTAAAAAATCCAAATCCAAAGCACTTCGAAATGTCCCATTGCTGCTTTCTACAAGGTCTACAGTGGGAGAAAGACTGGAAAATGCAACTGTTCAGAAACGTCGTGCGAAGTACATCCATTATTATCTTTTCAGTTTCTTGGTAGGGTCTGAGGAATGCCCCTCACATTTAAGTATGCAGTCAAGAAGAGTTAATTAATGTATTTTTTGGTGTCTGTTTCACAGACTTTCAAAGTGGAAGCTGTGCCTCTTGAAGTACAATTTTAAGCTCTGACCTGAAATGACTTTTGGCTGCTCTCTGATGATATGGAAATAAATGAACAAGGACTTTCCGTGGGCCACAAAAAATACCATGCTAACAATTTACCAATACTTTTTTTTTTCTTTCCTTACGTTAAGTAAGGCACCTGAGATCACCATTTCAGTGTCTGCAACTCTAACCAAGAAAACTGTCTGTAATGAATTAGGGGTCCAAAGATATCAATGGCAAAGTAGAACCTAGAAATAGGATGGACAGAAGGAATTGATATCTAGCATCTATAACGTGATTTTTATATTTTTTTTTTAACACCCAGATACTGAAAAAAAAAACCCCTAATGTGCTGTGAATACTTAGGATGGGAAGTATATCTGATAATATATCTTCAAAACAATCGGTGACCCTCTGTTCTCTGTGCTGTCTACAGCATAAGTTCTGTGATTTATTACTGCCTTGTCGGGTGATTTGGATGCAGGGGATCACTGTTGATCATGGTAACTCCAAAAGAAAAAAAATAACTTGCATTTCAAAAGAATATTTTGTCTTCTTTGTAATTGTCCCATGCAAATTGCAACAATTTGACAGTCCTCTTTTAGTGTGTGGTATGAGATGCATTCAAACACTATTTATTGTAATTGACTGCTTTTCATTGGCAGAATGATTGCATTTTCTCTACTTACTTATAAGGAGTATTTTCTAATACTGGCCTCACACTTTAATAATTTACCACTTTTATCTTAGCGTATATTTATTCCATTTCTCTTTGACATTTTAAAAAATCCCACACTCTACAGAAACTTTCTAGATTTTATAGCTTCTCACTTTATGATTATTTCTTTTTCTAAGATTAAATACTTTAATGGGAGTTTTAGAATGGTAGGCTACTTTTACCTGTCTCGTCGAGATTCTGGTATCTTTGGTGGTGGGGCAGTGGGGAAGGGTGAATGTTTCCTGTTGTATTTTAAATCATGACTCATGGATCTTCAATAGAATATATTCCTCGGGAAAATGTTGCTTCCTGGGAAGGTTTCGCTATGAAAAGGCTGTGAGAGAACTTAAATAGTTTTGAAATGGTGTTCATAAGGCCTTGGCCACATCTGAATCAGATGAGTTAGGGAATTCCAGGGTTAAAGAACTTATGTTAGATTTAGACTGTAGGTATGTGACTGATCTTTTAATTGTGCCCATCCCTTTTTCTCACAGTCTGCATTTTTTCAGGCTTTAAAATCCTTGTGACGTTACTGTGTGTTCTTGAGGTGGCCAACAATGTTCTTACAGCTTACAAGGTGGTTGGACTATCTTGAGACTACCTACCTATGTTCATTCAGAAGTGTAGTGCTACTTTAGGCATAAATCGTAAGCCTGAACTGTTCCAAATTTCATGGGTTTACATGGGCTTGGACTTGCTTTAACTTTTAAAAGACTATGGTTTGCATTGAATGCAGTATGGAAAAGGCATGGCATCAGAATGCCAAGATATGCAGGTAAGCTATTTCAGGTGAATACACAGGATAGCAGTGAGCTATCCTGTGAATACACAGGATAGCTTTAACATTTTAAGATTAAGCAATGGTGAAAGTGCTGAAATGTGGAGAAAAGTAGTGCAGATCTGGTATTTTAAGATGAAGATTTAATGAGTATATTGTCTTGGTTGCTGCATTAAATCAGATTCTGTATGGTGGAGTTTTCATGCTTTTGGAAAGTTCTGAAATTATTTTGACTATAGAGGAAAAGTGGAAATTTTGGGTTTGGTAATTAATTTCATGTTTTGAAGAGTGAATATGAAATAATAGCTAGAATATTAAGTTAAACCTAGAGTGGTTTTTCTATCATGCAAGTTTAGGATAACTGACACTTGAACACCGTTCCTTCTTACTGTGACCAGCTCTCTGCCTTAGTTGTGATTTTTCTTGTTTTGATACTATAACTTCAGAATTGTAGTCAGAGTACCACATTTTTGGCATGGGTTAGAACCGTCATCCGCTGTCCTTTTCTTGTGGGCAAATCTACCGAGATCCACTCATTGAAGAGAACTGTTGCTGCGATTCTTCATGTACCACCAGCTTCCTTTCGGGGCTTTCTGCTGGACTGTCCTTGCACCCTAGGCATGTACAGAAATGCAGATGACTCCATGGCATTCATGGAAGTTGTCTTGGTCACCTTTGCTGCTTAATGTAAGAAGATGTTTTCTCCATGACAGTCTTAAAGTGGGGACCTGCTCTTCTTGTGTGGCTGTGCGTGTGTACTTTGAGTGACACACTCTAAGACACGTGTGTGTCTAGGATGACATAACTGATTGTGAAGGTATGTGGGTATCGGGTAAGAAATCAATCATAAAATCCTAGAATACCAGGTTTGAAGCAATCTCAAGGATCATCTGGTCAAGTTTATTCTCTGCAGGGGCCTCACATGTTTGGGAGGTCCTGGTGTAGCTCCAGCTCCTTCAGAGCCTCCGAGGGAATGGGCTGGGTAGATCAGATCTGGCAACTTTTGCCTTTGCTTTGGGAAAACCTTTTTTTTTTTTTTTTTTTTTTAAGCATAAAGGCAACAAGTTAAAATTCTTACTAACTGTAATTTTTGAATATGATTTCTATTGAGAGATGGCTTCATGCCTGTCATTGCAGATTGACAGTTTGTGAGCACATGGGGATTTTGGGGTTCACCCCAGATGAGCCCATGGTGCTGTGACGGTGGAGACACTGCACCCAGGGCTGGGCTGGGCAGGGCAGGATGCTTCTGCTTGTGCTGCCCTCTGCCTGGTGGGATGGCTGCAGTCTGCACCTGGCAGTGGGAATGGGGACCAGGGAGGACTGCCCAACCTTACCCATGCCATTCCCAATGTTGAACCTTCTGGTGCTTTTCATGCATGTGTCTGTGCTCATGGATCCTGCTTGTGAAACAAGGGTGGCCAAGGCTTGTAGGGTAATGTGGTACAGGCACAAAGACACAAGTTGTTGAGAGGTCATTTAGTTTTTAAATTTGAAGCCAAGGGTATGTCTAAGAATGCAGAAAAATGTTGCTGTGCTATTTTATTTGGAAATATGAGTGGTGATTATGCTCTATTACAACATACATGCTGTGTCTCTCTTGCCTTTGTACTCTGATCTGGGATCAGACGAGATGCCCAGCTGCCTGATTTTTATGTACTGGTAATACACAGGCCATTTTTATGAACAACTGTGATGCAGCCAAGCGAGTCCTATTAGATTGTTTGTTTTGATCTCACTAGTTTCAGGAATACAGCAGTGGAGCTACAGAACAATTGTACGTTGTCCATGCTCAACAAAGATACATATCCATGCATAGAGGCAATGTTATTTATTAGAATGTTTTAAAAATGTATTTAACCAGAACAAATAATTGCCTTATATGTGGTATTTTGGGCTATTTAAGACATGTATATTTCTAAAGTGTAATATAAAGGCCCCCCCCAACAATAACAACAACCAACCAAACACAAAAAATGAACTTAGGGTGAGAAGTGAAGTAAAAATTACCTTCAGTTTTCTAAAGCTGGTTTGCCCAAAGGTTGAACAAAGAGTTTTAATGTGTCTGGGTGGACTATGGTGTTTCCTGATGCCTGTTTCCATATGCAGGCAAAATCCTTCACTGCTCAAGCCTAACGTACATATGCTGTGTGAATCTGAAAACAGGGTTATTCATTGCATGTACCTTGGCTTCCCAGGTCACATAAGACAGAGTGTCATTGTGACTCAGCTGTGGAAACATTTATTTACTAGTAGTACTTCGCCAGTTCTTCTGAAGCTGCTTTTTCAAGGGTTTGGGGCTCAAAATAATTCAAATTAATTGCTTGCTTTATTCACATGTTTTAGTCGACAGTCTCATGATCCTCTCAGTTAATGCTCGTGTAGTTTGGGTCACTCTGCATCACTGAGGCAATAAGTCATGATTTTGCCTGGTAAAGGTATTCCCAGAGGGGAGGTGAGAAAATCTGATCCTTAGTAACTGTAGAGAAATGGGGCCTTTGTTTTGAAGGTTTTGTCCAGAAGTTTCCTGACATAATAAACTGCATGGAAATTAATTTCCTTTCAAAACAAGAAATGACAAAGATATCTCTGGAATTTAATTTTCTGTTTTAGGAAAACTGCATTGTTTAAAACCAATACTTAGAGCTCCTTTTGCTGCTTAAGGTGGATGCAGTAAAAAAACACAACCTAGATTTTAAATGTCAGTTGTTGGTGGTGGCAGAATGGTGAAAAGTTTGGGATGTTGGTCAGAAGATGGATAACCATTCACTTTTGTAACTCAGGCTGGTAGCTGGAAGTGATTAGAAGTAGCTGAATGAAGCAGAGGTTTATAAACATTTCTCAGTCTTCCGTGCTTTTGAAGGTATTTATGATTTCCAAGAGCTTCCATGCTAACTTGCTCACAAGAAAAGCATATTGAAGGCATGTGGATTTCCATGTGTGCTGGTAGTGGAAATGCTACATGTTCCTTTGAAACCTTTTTGGGCTGGGAATCATTTCACATTGGTGCAAGCACTGCTGTGG
Source organism: Nestor notabilis (assembly GCF_000696875.1). Taxonomy (NCBI): domain Eukaryota; kingdom Metazoa; phylum Chordata; class Aves; order Psittaciformes; family Psittacidae; genus Nestor; species Nestor notabilis. Next base: position 87,118 of record NW_009929753.1, on the reverse strand, counting down.
GTCTACTTGGGGTGTGTTGATGGTCACACACTGGTGTGATGGTAGAGGTTGCTTCTGGTGATTCCTGAGGCCTGTGGAGCAAATGCCAAAGAGGTCTCTGATGCTCTGTCCTTTACATTTCTTCTGAAGCCCCTTCTCAACTGATTTCTCACTATGAACATCTACGTTACAAAGCTCATGCTTTGGAGCTGATGCTAAATTGTTCGTAACAGAGAAAAGGATGTGTGTAATTTTTTATGTGTATAGCTAATTCATCCAGGTTCACATTTTGCTGTAATTAAATACGTTTTATATATTAGGCATAATTAATATTCTAGGACATCCAAAAGACAGTGTTTAAATACCTAAATTTTGCTGATGGATTCAGTATATGAGGCTGTTTTGTAAGCACAGGGCTACATAATTGTTGAGGGATTACCCTAGATCTTTCATTAACAATCTAACATACCACACAGGCTAAACCACCTATTTATCTGCAGGGCAATTGATTACAAACACAGATTTAACTAACAAATCAATCATAATAGTTGAGATTATACTGCCAATCCTCTTTTAGTGGATTTTTATCAATTAGTACCTGAAATGTCACTTATTAATTTCTTCTATACCTTTACTGACTCTTGATAAAATTCGGGTAGGAGGCTGATGTTTTAAACAGTGGAAATGTCATATATTGGGGGCTATCTTGTAATTCTAGGAATTATTTGTGTCTGATTTACCAACATTCCTTTTTTTCAAAAACAAATACGTAATTTAAGATTACAAGCCTGTTCTGTAACCATAGATAAAATTGTAATGAGATTGTGGTTTAGGTCTTGACTCAACACTTCATGCTTCTTTAAGATATAATCCATGATAATTTTCATAGGAGGGAAAAAAGTCTCCATTGACTTCTGTGGGCCTGCGATCATAAAAATCAGTGTTACTGTCCATGCAAGGAAAAAGGTAGAAGTCGGGACCAGAGCTTTTCAAGAACTTTTGGTTCTCTCTGAAGGTCTAGGAAATGTTCAAGAATGAAACTCAATGTTTCATATGGAATTTTTCCAGAGGTACGTGCTAAATGAATTAGGCAAGCTTTGCGTACAAGATTTCAGTAAAATAAAGAAAGGTAAGATTTACAGGGCCCAGTTCGCATACTTTCCCTTGTTCTTGCCATCATCATCGTTACTATAAAATCAGTACAACACCTTGTGGTGTGAGGGGAATGTAATACTCAATATGGGGGATCAGGGTCAGGCTCAGAGTGAATCCCAGTAGATGCATGCTGTATTGCCTGGTAGTGGTTGAGGGCGTTTGCTCTAGAAATACCTATGAATGATCAAAATCTTAATGTTTATGGCATTTTTATCATCCACTTATATGAAGTCTTTGAAAGTATGGAAGTCCTGCCCATCAATGTTCCTGCAGCACCCTGAGTGCAGATGGAGGAGCTGGGGGGAAGATTCACATGGGCAGGTGGTATTCCACCTTGTGGAAGATCCATATGCGCACAGAGGGTGGTGAGCAGCAGCCTGTTTGCATGAGTGCACTGAGGAATGGGAAGAGCAACTTCAATTTGCAGGCACCGATACAGATTTTGGTTCCTGTTTTCATATGATAATGTGCATGCTGCATTGTGTGACAGTGAAATCTCATACTAGCCCTCAAGCACCCTATAATGCTCCTTTCCTGTATGTGTATTATTCTGTACCATTTTCTAAACAAAGTGATTTCATACATGTTAGGTGCAGAACAACTGTGTCAGTGTGCTCCACATCATGTAATTGAACGTCTGTCCATGTTTGGCATTATGCTGGCTTAGCAAGTGCCCCATGACTAATTCATACTGGTCTTAAAGGGTTACATTTTTCTTCCAGCAGCTTCTGTGTGCTTTGTGGATCACCCTGCCCCACATCATTAGGGAATGAGTGGGAAAATAGGACCAGAATGACATTGTATTAAAAATACAGGGCTACTGTTGGGAAATAAAATAGCAAAAAAGTGTACATCAGCTTGGTGTCAAAGAGCTGTCCAATGCTTTTAGGGATAAAACAATTGCTCTAGACTTTTAAGCATACCTTTAAAATACAACACATTGCTCAGAGGCTTACTGACTTGTTGGGTGAATGTGACTGTCTTGCAGTGGGATTTTCTGCCTCAGAGCTGTGATGCACCTTCCTTCCGTGAGTGGATGGCATTGAAGAATCCAGAACTGGATGAGTGTCATCTTCAATTCTCTTCTCTGTCCAGCCCAAAATCTGAAGTCATCTACTTTTCAAGACCACAGGTATCTTCTATTGTATTGGGTTCACAGGTCAGACTAGCCTTTGCATGTGGCTGCACTTCATGATCTTAGCACTATGGAAGTAACTGACAAGCAGCAGAATTGTAAAAATTCTTGAAAAATGATAGTTAATCTTTAATCTTTCTAGTATACATGCTTGCTTACCAGCTGGATGGTTCTTCCATTGGCTCTATTCAGGGATTTGTCTTAGTGTGAGAAACAGAGTGTATCATTTGGGTGTTAGAGCACAGAAATAGACAAGTCTTCGGTTGAAAGTAGAAAGTGGATTCTTCAAAGACTGTGTTTGCCTTCTCTTACTTTTGTTCTTTTTTCCATTCACTTAACTAGTGAACACATGATGTATGTTTTGTATAAACCTCTTCTTAAATGTGTGCATTCAGCAGCAGTGTGAAGCATTTGTGAGAAATAGAGATTACACCAGGCTAGAGATTGCTGGGGGACAGAAAGAGTTTCTATCCCCTGTTTCTATTTGCTGTTCTTGAATACTGTGTTGTATTCAAGAATCTGATGTCTGTCACCTCCTGCTTTCTCAAAAAAAGCAGGTATCAATGTAGTATTTGTGAGGTGCATTTAATAAATATTGATATTCTTTGTACTACTGTTGTTCTCTACTTTCTTCTTGGTCAGCTGTCATCAATGTTTCATAAACAAAATATGCTCTTGTAAAGGTGAAATTAAGAGTTTTGAATCTTTCTTTAAAAAAAAAAAAAGGAATTTTTTTTCTTGCTTACCCATCAGTAGCACAGGTGAGTGAGTATTAAAGACTTTGACAGAGATTTTTGTTTTATGGAGGCTAAATGAGCAAGGGAAGATATTTTATGAGAGTAAGGTCTCTAAATATTTTAGAGGAAAGGTTCTTTTTCATAAACACTTGTCTGTAACTTACGGTGGCAAATTCCTAACGTAGGATGGATGATTCATGAATTGGGGATGTGTGCACACCTTGAGATAATGTTACTTAGCTAGTTTGATGGATATGTTGAGATTATTATGATCATCCTAGTAGCACATTTGATAAATGAATGTAATTACAAATACAATAGCAATTGATGTGATCACAGTGTCTACAAAGTGTGGTTCATTTTTTGTATTGATTGGAACTTTCAGAGAAGATGTGGAAGTATTCACTGAGATCTCTTAAAACCGAAAGTCATGCCTGGGGAGAATGATCTTGGTCAGATACACTGATCACTTCACAGTGAAGGCACTGCAGTTAGTCTCTGCTCAACAATTTTTGAATAGAGTGAATGTGCATGTTATGGTATCTTTCCTATGCAATCTACTTTTTTCAGATTTTTGCATACACTTAGTTTGCCTTTTTCCTTTCTGGAAGGCAAGTAATGAAACAGTTTACCTTGCTGATAACACTGGTCTTGCTCCTCCTCGACTAAAGAGTGGGAAGGATAATTTTTATTAAATTTCAGCAAAGATTTCTTTTACAATCAAAATTAAAAAAACAAATCACAAACAACTAAAAAACAGGTGTTATGCTATGTTTTAAATGATGGTTATTAATTATTACATACATTAGCATGTTTTGGAAAGCCCATATTTTTTTCGCTCAGGCTAGTTAGCATAATTTAGGATGTCTGCTATTATGGAATACTTTCAGACATATACCAGTGAAGATTGGTAAGCATTTTCTTGTTGGGGTACATGCTCCTCATATAAACTGACACATGAAAAGAAAAGCTGAAGAGAAGAGACATCAAAGGTAGGATTGCTCAAAAGGAAGGAGATGATATTGCATCAGTCACAAAGGATATATTAAGCCAGATCTGAGATCAGCTGTGAAATTGCACCTGGTGAGACTTACCCAGAGAAATCTACAGGAGCACTTGATTAGTCCTAAAAGAAGGGGACAGACTAGGTTTAAGAGTACTTCATCAATGGGTAAGTCTGTCCTTCTAGCTCTATGCATCCTTCTGGAATTAGAAGGGATCCTTAATGATAAAATATCAAGTTTTATTATATTTAAAAAAACCTGTTATGCTTGTATATATTCAGTGGTATCCAATTTGTGATGTATTTGGTCTCCTTTCCAGTGTTCATGTAGCTGCTGGTGTATTTTTAACTTAAAGCTTTTTCAGTCATCTGATAACTTCTTTTCTTTATTCTGCCGCCTTTAGTGTCCAGTGATCTATAAACCAACAGACATGGCTTCACATCATGATGGTATTTTCTTGGCATAAGTCTTAGTCTCATTGCTTCTGCTGTTTCTACTCCCTGCTGTCCTTTTTTCTGTGAAGCATCCTTTGTTCTTGCACATCTCTGTCAATCGAGAGTGAATACAATGACGTCAACAGGATGGTAAGGGCTCGTAAACAGTGAAAATAAGATCATCTTCAGTGTTTGCATCTGAAGCAAATCATACCTCATGTCACCTACAGTGCTCTTTTGTTTTAATGTACTGAAAGGCAAGAACAAGTTAAAAAAAGCCCCAGCATCAGTTTGTCATGCAGTCCAGTTAAATGGGGGATAGTGTGAAAAAGATGTTCTCATACAGCCAGGTCCTTTCATTTGGTGCTAGCTGATAAACAGAAACATAAGTCTGTTCTAGGCCCATCTTCTTTAGAGAAACCAGTAGTTACTGGGACTAGTATTTCAGAATGGTTGTTCAGTCTGACATAAGGAGACTGTTTATTAGTGACTAGTTAAATTTCCTGCTATAATGCATGAAAGTTACCACTTATTTTTCCACAGAAAGTTAAGGGTACAATATTTTGTTGTTGTAATTCTACTTAACATCTTCCAGTAGTGGAATTCCAATGCAGGTTAGTTTATTTTTCCTTACCATAAAGGAGTTTGGTTATACTACTCAGGTAAGAGGAGGCATGGTATGGAGACATATAATCTTAAAAATTTAGAATGGTTGGAGATCTAAATTATTTTAAGTATCTGTGGTCTCTTTCCTTTCAAATGATTGAAAACCACACATAGATAAATACATTGTACACATAAAATAATTTTAATTGCTTATTGTGTAGCCATGAGTAAGATGGGAATAGGACGTATGGTTAGTAGCACATTCAACATCACAGTGCTCTGAAACCTCTAATGTTAAGACATGATAGATGAGGAAGAGGATGGTATGTTCAGATGAAATTAAGGGTGAGGTCAGCCTACAACTGACTACAACCAGAGCACTGAAGTTTTCTTCTGCGGTAGCAGTGGCTGCACTGCCACATTCTTCTGGTGGTGGTGACAGAGGAAGCCTTCAGTGCTTCTGCTTCTCTCTGACTCCTCATCTCAAAGAAGGTCACTTGGAGGAACATTTCAGTACCACATCTGAGAATTCCCATCCTTTGTTAAATCAGAAAAGGTTCATTTTGTGGACGGTCTGTCATCCTTAACTCATCTTGGCTGAAATGTGATTTAAGAGTAATTAATACCTTGCATTAAGTGTCTATAAATGTGCAAAAGGCATTAAAATGAAATTCTTTTAATTAAGTGGCATTAAACATTCAGTATTCCAATGCTCAGTTATGAATTGGTTGGAAGTCATTACAGGAGAGTTGGTTGGTGCATGTGCTCTGCCATGGCGAGGATTGCTGATGTTATGGTTGGAGCTGCTGTCCTGGGAAATGCTGGCAGTTACAGTTCAGGTGTATCTTACTCAGCCTGAGGCAGAAAAACTGGATGAGGAGGTTCTTAGTTTACTTGTTTTTTCCCTTCCTCTGTTTGCAGAATTCTTCGCTTCAGCAGCTTCATGAACAGGACAAACAGGGAAGCGTCTGCACTAAATTCAGCTTTTCTTAATATTTCTCTTGATTTTCTGATTGTCCTGGATACTTTTTCCCTTTTGAGAGGGAATAACATTTGTAAAACTTCAGCAGGTTGAAATGGAAACATATTTTAGCAAAATGTTTTGCTGTTGTGCATTCAGTTTTGAAGCAGTTGCTACCAGCAGTGGCAAGGTGATACGAAGAACAGTCTCAAAGTAGCAATCAAAGTATTTTAACCAGCACATGATTGTTGAGTAGCTGTTTGCAGCCCTTCACAGAAATTGTCTCTCTCCATCAGAAAGGTGTGTATATCTTGCTTTTAGACCATTTTTTGGTTGCCTGTTACAAATACAGTGTGATCACCAACTTTACCTCCTTGTTTACCTGTCATACCATTGTGTTTCTCGTGCCAAGTCTCCTCTGCTCGGTTTAAGTAGGATTTATCACTCTGACAAAGTAGTTGTACAAGTGCTAGTGCAGGAAGGAGAAAATCTTACTTCATGTAAGCTTGACTTTTCCTTTTTATCCCATTTTGATGCAATCAGCTCCTCATAAACTGCTCCCCTCAGTGAATGTAAATCTCATTAAAGCCCTCTTGGTTCCTTGCCCACTTCTCCGCCATGAATCCAATTGCTGTCATTATTTCTGCCTGTGTCACTTTTATTTTCTCTTACCTTTTCCCCCTCGGTTTTATGTAAATAATGTTTGGATAATGGAGTGAAATGGTTTCCATGGTGCTGAACAAATACAGGTCACGATGTGTGGGACTTCTCTGCACCTGAACATAAAGGTGAACATGTATATAACTTTTAATTATTTGGCTTCTTTCAAATAAGAAATAAGTGTATGTGTCTTGTAGCATTGTTTTGCTGATGAGAAAAATAAGTTCGTTATACATTCTACAAAAATAGTTTTGCCTTTCAAAAGGCAATTTATTCACTGTATTAATACTTTTTTTTTCTTTTTTAATGACACTATCATGCATTACACCATCTGATTAAAAAATCTGCTGGAATAATATTTACACTGAACATCTGTCATTGGCAGCTGTAAATATGTTCTGTATTTATCTACAAGGAATCAAGTTAAGAGCCCCTTGCAGTCAGCAGAACTTTGTCTGAAGGGGAAGAGTGTCTGAGTGCCTGGTTCCCATGCATTTTATTTGGATATAGATGTCCTGAAATAGGCGAAACATACGGATCATTAATTGTAAAATGGAACTGAAATTATAAGTCTATTTTTTAAATACTACGTAACGGTTGCTGTCATGCAGAAAAGTTTCAAATGCAACTTTTGCAGGAAAATAAAGGTCTGATGGAAGGGGTTCGGTGCTTTCCTCAGGGCGATGCTGGGGAGCATCTCGGACTGGAGCCTGGGGCACTGGGAGCTCAGGGTCGCACTGCTGTTGTGTGCCAAGAGCCAGTGCCTTTGCTGCCACTGTCCCATGTGGAAAGCAAGCACGGGAACTGACCTGGAGTTACTGCCGTGTTTGTGTTTTTGTGTGCTGGATCTGAATAACAACCTGGACAAAGTCAACAGGATAGGTGTTGTGAAAAGATAAATAGGTATTAATGTCCTCCTGGCCCACTTAGTGTGCGCCTTTGTCTGTAGGTTTCATATGGCTTTCTTGCCTTCTGCAAACATGGAAAGAGAATTTCATTTATCCTCAAAGAAAGAGGGTGATAGAATGGATTTTATGATCATCTTATTGTCTGAGTTGCAACATAAGTAGAATTTATATTGTGTAGGCTTGCATAGGTCTTGTCTTTCAGAGAAGCTGAGTTAGATGGGGTCAGAGCTGCCTTCTCAACAGCCTGAGTTGCTACAGCTATGGGTTATAAACAGCTAAAAGCCAGGGGAGCAGGCAGCAGGCATGATACTGATTATGAAGTTAGATCAGTATATTCATCATATAACATGGTAATGCAGCATCACATTGAACAAGTGATGATGATGAGTCCTAGAAGGAAGGTTTAAGAGCTTGTCTTTTAAGATTCAGTAACAGTTGTTTTGCTGTTCATAAACCTTGCCCTTCTTAGGAAAATTTAGGCTGGATCTTGGAGCAAAGGAGAGAGTGACCTTAAATAATGAAATCTGCAGGAAATTAATACCTTGAGTAGCAGATGAAAGTACATTCTTGACTGTCCATTATGTGAAAGCTTGCAGAAGTGAAGTTCTGCCTCACTCTCTGAAACGCAACTTGGGATGCACTGTTGGGAAAAAAATCCAGACTTAAAAGTTCTTTAATTGAAAGTTCCCTGCTAAAAGTTTTAAGGCATTTACATCTGAACTGATTTCCCTCAGCTGGGAATACAAGCCTTTTTTGAATTTGTAGGGTAGCTATCAATGACTAGAAACAACATCGTGTGACTTAAATAACTAATCAGACAGAAAAATAAATGCTTAAGCCAAAAGGCTTGAGAATAGGCTATGGGCAATCTTTAATTATCTTTGATATTGTAAATGAGTCATTGAATAAATCAGAGTAACTTATTAATGTAATAAATTAGTATCAACAGAAGTTTGTGTAGGGATAATTCATAAGCAGGAAAGGGTGATACATTTGTCAAAAACATTTTCCCTGCAAATAATTCATCTGTTACTCTAATCATCATTTTGAATTGGTCCTGGTGGTGCATGAGGAATTAGTATGGCCTCTACCATAGCGATATAATGATATATTGTCTTCAGCTGATGGCATTAAATAATCCCACAGCCACCTTCTGCACCAGATGGAGAGTGAGTGATCTTCTGGCACAGCCCCATGCTGCAGCCTGTCACTGTACCCCAGACTGAAGGTGACAAGAGGATGAGTGACTGCTACAAGGACCCTATCTGAAAGACTGTTGTGCAAAACCCGTAATTGGACATTTCCAGAACAATTCAAAGCCTAGGCTATCCTTCCTACTGCCATTCCATACCTGGACACCTGTTGTTTCAAGTGGAGCAGTAAGCGCAGTGTGTTAGGGACATACTGCTGTCAGCTGGTCCCTCAGCAAGTCCCTTCATTGCCCCTGAAAAGGCAACAGAATGAGGTTTGAGAGGGGACCTTAAGCTAAGGCAAGAAGTACAGATGGAAGGGAAAGATTTATTTCTGACTGACTTATCCATGATGCTTAAAGAGCTGTTTGTAATATTAGGTAAGTTTTCCCCTTGCCATCCTGAAGGGCAGTGCTTGTGGTTGCTCCTGTGCTGTTGCAATGGATGTTCTAGAGCACAGTTGTGCAGATGAATCCCTTTTGCCTAATGCTGATTTGCAGAGCGGGGGAGTTTTTCAAGGATAACATTGCTTTGTTCCTTGGACAGCTAACTTTCCAACCTTCCTAATTCCCCAACCTCTGCCCACATTTTCTTTTCTCAGGGTTTATTATGCAGCAGCTCAAACTCCTGACAACAGAGATTTGCCTCGGAACTGTTAAGAGCAAAAGATGTGTTATTAATCCTACTGTGCCTCAGGATCAGATGAAAATGCAGCCTCATTGCTGTGGTGCTCAAAGAAGAGTGTGGTTGATGGTCCCCACTCCGAATGAAACTGGTCTGTTTGGCTTGGTGGTATCAGGATCACACAGGCTGGGCAATCCTTCTCTTTTACAGTGTTCTGTTCTAAAAGTGTTCTGTGTGGTGCTCTGAAAAAGAGGAGGCTGGTGGTTTTGGTGAAAGCAGTTACATCATATGCATCTTCAACTGTTAAAAGTGATAGCCTGTCCCACACCACAGTAATTCTTGACAGTATTCTTCATCATTATACCCTGATTATGGGACAAGAGTAAAGAAGGCAGCACTGGTAGAGGTCAGAGAGGTGGTGGATGCCCCATCCCTGGAAGCGTTCAAGGCCGTGTTGGGCAGGGCTTTGAGCAACCTGGTCTAGTGGAAGATGTCCTTGCCCATGGCAGGGGGGTTGAAACTAGATGGTCTTTAATGTCCCTTCCAACCCAAACCATTCTAGGATTCTAAGAAAAGAAGAAAGCGTTTCTTAGAGGGGATGTATAATACAAAGTTGCCCTCCAGTTGACAGATTCTATGTGTCTCTACAGCTAGTTCTTCAATAAGAAAGCAAGTTTTGCGCAACTAGAAGTCCTTTTGGCTACAATACATGTGGGTATCTGTGTAAAAAGAATATCCTGCCTATATACATAGTCTCCGATATCTCTTTGAGATATTTAAAGGGATGAGGTACTGTACCATTCTTCTGTTTTAACACTATGTTTGGAATAATGCTGTAGTTCATCAGTTCCAAAAACCCCAAACATGAAATTGGTATAGGTTGGTAAGTCAGACCTACCACCATCATCTTCATTATTTAAAGGAAGAATAATAGAATCATATATTCTTCTTCCACTGTAGCATGCAGACATCATTAATCAGTAATCATATTTAAATTAGAAAATCAAAATAGCTGTCCTTTTTTGTACTGCATCATGTTGCAGATTAGGGATACCAGACTGATAACAACAGTCTTTAACAGGTATTAACAAATATAATTTTCCCTGAAGTTTTGACATTGAAAAGTTTGTGAGGAGAATTATGGCACTTATCAGCAATATGTTATGGTTTAAATTTAGTTACTGGTGTTGTAGGAAACTATGGAAGTAGTTTTGGTTTAGATTGAGGCTGAATCAAAGAAACCCACCCTTCTCAGAAATTAATGGATGCTTTCATTCTTCCTGGCAGAGCTACTTTATCATTCATATGACTAAACAGACAATCAATTTAACAGCAACGTATGGGAATGGAGGGAATGAACAAATAAGCTATGAATGATGAGAACAGAAAAATCAAGCCCCCCTCCCTTATTCCCTTTTAATGGCTAATACCAACAGGGACAAGACCAGTAAAAAGAGGTTAATGAATTGCAAAGATCCTTTAGAAAGTGATTGACTGGTATTGAAGCTCAGTCAAATCAGTCATAAATATTTACTTTTATTAGCAACAGTGGGTTGCCTGTTATTTTCAATTGATTTTTAAAGCTGTCAAAAATCTACCACTGTGACTATTATCAAGTGTTTTATTTCATCAATATTTTCAAGCTACACAGAGCTGGACAAAACACTGTCCTGAAACTATTTCCTTATCTGTTTGGTAAGTATTGCCCATGAATGAAGGAAGTTAAACCAAGATTCACTACACTGTGCAGACTGATCACCCCATCGTTTCCCTGTGATGTTTAGTCATTCATATTTAATGTCGCATCCACTCGGGGTTTGTTGTTCCATCATCACAGCAGCCAGGACTCCTAAACTTGTAGTTCTGCTGTTTATTTTAACATTTCGGAAGGAGCTGTAGCAGGTGCCACAGGATGCTTTATTTCTCGCGAGCTCTGGGAGTTAACGGGGCTGTGTGGTGGCTGTGCCGAGCACCACACTCCGCTTCACCCACGTAGAATATTGCTGTGAAAAACTGGGTGGGGGGAAAGGAGCCTCCCGAAAGTTGCTGTCTAGACAGGCTGTGAGATGAAAATATTTTCAAGGTAGTGTTTGCTACATGAAAACCTAATAATATAATTCAAAGGAAAATAACAAAAGAAATTTCCTAGAGATAACAACAAAGAGTTAATGTTTCCCAGGGCAGACAAGTTTCCAATTCAATTAGTTTTAATGAACCTTCTGCTCACTGGTTACTGAACTAGAAAGAACAGCAATAAATGCCCAGAGGAAAGAGAGAGAGGATATTAAAGGAGGGTTAGTGTATAGTATATAAATTTCCAAGTTGACTAAAAGAGTAGCCTTGATATAGTTTTAGGAATCAAAACTGCAATGCTTTCCCTTTTTCAGTTGTCATACATACTGGATAAACCATGATCTCTCTTGATTCTGCCAAACTATTGACCCTCTATTGTCACTGGAAATGCTGCAGAAAAATTACAAACTGTATTTTCAGGTATTTTTTTTATTCAACTGAATATTTTATTTTTTTTTAAATGGGTTGCAGTATTAGGATTTCATAAGTCAAGCATAGAAAAAGCATGAGTTAATAAGAAAATGAAAAAGCAAATATAAATTCTATAGTGAGGACTATATTGAATGTCTTTTTAATATAAAATGCACAGTAATTTAAAAACAAAAAACTTCAAGGGCATTATTCAGCCTATTATTAAGAGCATTTCCATGCATGTTTGCTTTAAGTTTAAATCCTAATTTTATGTGAATTTTGGTCACTGAAATCATGCTATATAGAATTTCCCTCTTGTATTTCCAGAGTCCAACAGTATGTGTCAGATTTTGGATAACATAAAACCACACGGTTGCATATGTTTACACATCCATGCTGACTAAATATTTGACAGAAATAATGGATTTTAATATGTGCTGCATATTGTATTATTGTTTCAAATAGCATTTTCTATTATATAAAGCTTTTATTCTTCCCTCCACTGAATTTCCATGGAATTAGCTATATGTACTTGAAATATTTCATAGCCTGCTTTCTTCTATTAATAATGTTAAATACTTGAAAAATTTACGGCATTCTAAGCCATATATTTTGTCACTTATTTGTAACCTAATATGAATTTATAAAGAACAGCAATCTGTTTTTTCCTTTTGCATATTGGTATGAGTTCACAGCAAAATTCTTGCCTTTTTATTTTAATAACGATATGTATTTATTTAGTCACAATGCTGTTCAAGCAAGCAGATTTTCAATTATATATATTCCTACTTATCTGTACATTTCCACTCATTGTTCTTCATTCAGACTAAGCTTGTATCCATTAAACTCCTTCAGCTTTACTACATCCCATGTTACAGTATAGGGATATGATATAAATGAAAACTAGTTTTACAGCTACATTTAAATACTAAAAAGACTTACTTTAAAATGAAACTTTGCCATTATTTAGGTTTAAAAAAGAGATCTTGCCTCCTTCTCTTACTGTTTATTTAGCAATGTCAGTATCAAAAAACCCAAGAGCTTTAAGGCTGTGTTTCCATTTTATTTTTCTTATGTATACAGTAGCCTGACTAAGTTTGTTTGTTTCTTTGTTTGTTTTAATAATCCAGTAAGTAACTGCAAATAGAGAAGTTTTTCTTTCTTTGTTAAAGTACGAAAATAGCCAAAGTTTAATTATCCATACCATTATTTCAGGGCTGTGATGTTAGTGAAACACAGCAGGTGACAGCCTTTTCACTGCTTGCAAACTGTCTGGTTTTGGTTTGGTTTTGCTTTTTTTTTTTTAAGGGCAAGACACTAACCTAATTTATTTTTTTTATTCTCCAGTGTTTTTAAGATCATAGAATGTTACAGTGATTTTTACAGGCTGCTTACAAGCGAACAAAGGAGCAGGCAAGGCAAAATCATTCAGGAATATAAATATCCATGTTTCTGGAAACTCTTTTGGGGTGCAGAGCGGCTCCAGCCCCAGCAGGGGGAACAAGGCAACCCATCCACTGGGATTCACCCATTCCACAGTGCTGGATGGCGTGTTAGCAGGACTCTGCTTTAAATGACCAACATGAGGAATATAAGGAGGTACCTGAGATTAGCCAGTAGGTCTTTAATTGATGCCCTGTAGATTTTCTTGTGATTCACTAGATTTTTGTCCCTGTTTGCACTGGGAATACTTGTACCGATTCAAAGTTACATATTTCATTGTGAGTCATATATTCATTTTTAGTAGTAGAAACCACACCACCGGTATACCATGACTTCCAAAGCTGATGCAGGCTGACAACTTCCTCTTCAGTTTGCTAAATCCCAATAAATGGCAGTAGTGAATTATGGGAAAGAACAAGAACAATGGAGAAGATAAAATAACTCTGCCTTCCAGTTTCTTAAATAGCAACTAAAACTCTAGAACTTGCCTCTAAGATATTACAAGAACTTTGCCAAGTAGCACACGAGAAAATAGAGCCCACAGCCATATAGTAAGCAAAAAAATTCTGTTTGAGTATTGACATGACAGTTTTTGAAAGTTCAAGCAGAAAACCAATTATAATGAGCACTGAAAAGCCCGAAGCCCTGCTGTTCAATAAATAAAAAAGTACAACAAACTATTTTCCAAAAAGGTTCTAGAGAGTTTCTTCTTGTCCCACTACTTACAATATGATTACATAAATAGTCTCTATTTGCTGTTGAATTGCCAGGCAGCTGTATTAAAGTACAAATCAAATCAAGTCAGGATTAGAAAGTAAAAGAGCATGGTTTAAAGTAATCTATCCCCCAGGAACTGTGCTCAGATTCATCAAACAGAGCTTAAAGTACAGTATATCTTATACCCTTGTGTTTCCATGCTGCACTGCTGCAAAACCAGTTATTATTTTTGATATCCAGAGAATGTTGCTCATAGCTTTAGGAGGCTCACTTTCTTATTTAAAGTACTATAAACCTTCTCTGTCACTTATTATTATTTCTCTTGGTTAAGATTCATGAGGAGGAGGTAAGTGTGGAAGATAGAAGCTCCTTTATTGATCAGATCGTATTTGCCTCCCCTGAATTACTCTAAATATATGCTGTGGATAAAGGAATGATATGTTTTCTTCCAGGTTTCTTATCTGCAGGTGCAATATTTTTAAAAGCTTAAGCACTGTGCATTGTTCCGCCTCCTCATCATCACTGTGTGTTTCCCTCTTGGTCTGTGTATGGAGGACCTCAGCTCTAGGACCCAGGACAGCGGTCCTTAGGTGAGCAAGAGCACTAACTCCTGTTTATTTGGTAAAACATATTTCTTTTGGTTTAAAAGCATAGTGGGCCCTCAAAGCAAGTGTAAACTATACGATAAGCATGCCTCAATAAGCCCGTGTTTGTATTCCTATTTTGAGACCATAAAAGTGTAAAATAACCTTTGTATAAGAGAGAATCATGCCGTGGCTGGTTTGCAAGAGGAATGGAAGAAACTTGGCCTGGTTTTGTGTTGGTATTTGTTAAGACTAGGACTTGTACAGAGCATATCTAAATTCTCATCACTCCTTCTTGCAAAAAGGTGACAGATTCATAAGCATGAATTTGAATAAAAAAGAAGTGTACTTTGATACTTAGCAGCTAGTTAGTAATAGATACTCTCTGTATTCCTTTCCTAAGGACACAACAGGCATCCGTAAGCATCTGTTGTCTTTTTAGTGATAGCCATTTGAGGTTGTAAGGTAGATCACAAAGCAGGGCTGGCTTTTTATGGTGGATGTAGCCATAGTGTGTTGCTGTGCTTGGTATACATCCAGGGCTTGTCTCACTGATCAACATGGGCTGCTGGGCTGAGCAAAGAGGAGGAGTGGAGAAATGGGAGATCTGATGCTATCTGACAATGATTTCCTGCATTACCTGACTTACTGAAACCAACTGCCTTTGTGGCTGCCTCCCATGCTGCAAAACAGGGATGCTGTTTCCCGCTGCCCGGGCTGGGCTGGGGGATTGCGCAGGGAATGGTTGTACGGTGCTTGGAGATGTGGCATGTTCTTGATGTGCAAAGGGTTGGTAGCACGGTGAGTGCACACTCTTTGGGATTTTTTAAACACACTGAAATCAGAGTAAAATCAAGTAACCTACTAATGATGATAAACCCAAAAGCATTTCAGTGCTTTAAGAAATACTAGCCTTGCTGTGCAGTGTCTCAGGGAAGTGCAGTGTGACACCCATGTATCCTAAACCTCCATCTCCTCCTGGGCAGCTGCTCTGGTGGATGATTCTTTGGGGCCTCCAGCTCTGTGGGGGTGTTGTAAGATGATTGTGTCACTCTGACGGGGAAGATCATCCTAAATGAAAAACAGGAGAGTGCCTTGATAGCAATAGGTGGCTTTGTTAAGAAGGTTAAAATAGAGCAACCAGAAATTAAATTTACTGGTGATTTTTCAGATGTTGCACCCTGGGCTGCAGGTGAGGGTGAGAGTGATTAAAATGAACCACTTGTTGCAGCACTTCCTCAGAAGTTCATAACAGGGACTGACTCCCATTTCCAGTTTACTGTTACCTCGTTGGCTTCCTGGTAAGTAGAGAGAGAATAGGGCCATTCTCCTTCTTTTTACTTCTTCATGATTTCCAGAAATTGCACATCTTTATCCCTGCTATTTTACAGGCTGGCAGTGGATAGTGCAGTGGATAGTGCAGTGGATAGTGCAATGGATAGCACAGTGAATACGTGATTATACTAATGTTAGTGCTTTAAATATAAGCACCCCCTTCCTCCCCACTCTCTCTCTCTTGTGCTCAAATTGGTCTGAACAATTTTGGGGGAATCTTTTAATGAAGTATTGATTTTTATCACGCACATCAAACTAAAGGTAAATGTACCATTGTGTCATGTTTAAGAAAAACAATACAGAAAACCCCAAGCCCCAGAATATTACAGATAAACCAAGATAAATGACTTAAGTGCTCAGTTTGTGGAATAAATTGAAACCATACATCACAAGCTTTCATTATTTTATATTATAAATACTGTAAAGAGTAGGAAAGATGATTGAACAGTAATACAAAATTAGTACTAATTGTCATGACTCCGTTGATGAGGAAATATGCTTTTAATATAAATAATGTGGAGTAATCATTATAACAAAAGTTAATTTTTTATAGCTAGTGATTGCAGGGTGATAATCAGAAGACTATGACATCCATTAAATTGCCCTTCCCCAATTCCGCATGAAGAAATGAAGGGATCTGTGTTAATTTTAAAGCTCCCTTTGATTGGGTGAACCTGTCTCCGTTTTGCGTGACACTCTTGCCACAGGTCATTGCCTGGTGCAGTGTACCATGAAACAAACAAATAGAAAAAGGCACCTTCTGGCACTTTAAGTTTCCCTGCCATCTGACTGCCACCCCAGTGGGTTGAAATGATGAAAAGCACAGCCTTGGAAAAATCTTCCTATGGTTAGATTGGGAAAAATGAGTATGATTATCACATGTGCTGGGAAGGGCAGGATAGACAGCTGAAGTCATCTCAAAACTCCAGAGAGAAGAAGACGACAAGAGGTCACAATTATATTCTGGTATCACACTCCCTTTCAGGGAGATCTGATATATTCGGTTTGTTCTTGTATCGTGCTTAGGGAAGTTCTAATTAAGGGAAGAAAGAATTTTGACACATGTGAAGCAGAGATCAATATTTAGCACTATAATCAGCAATTCCTGATGGTTTGACAATGTCACTATACACACTGTAACTATCCATTATTCTCTGAGAAGGGAGCCAGGCGGAGGCTAACAGGCTTACTGCAGGCTATCATGAATCACATAAAGCAGTGCCTCATTCACTTCTATTTGTCTTCCTTTTCATCTTCATTCATCCTTATAAAGCAGACTGTGCTGCCACCAGCCTTGCAAGCCACCATGCTTCTGTGCTGTGCTGGAAAGAAGTGCAGCTGTTAAAAATGTGCCTTGTGTGAAAACAACGGCGATTTCTATGGGGTGGGCAGAAGTTTTTGCCACCAAAATACATGTAGTACTCCGTAATGTTGACAGTTGGTGAACATCAGGGTGTTTTGACAGTTGGTAGTACCATAGAAAACGGTAAGAAGCATGTTACATGCTAGCCAAAGCCCTTGACTCTGTCTCTTCTAGCAAGAAATGGAGAGATCAGGCAAGTTATTTTTTAGGGTATGATCCTGTACCTGTTTAAATTGATGGCATCCAGCTCTAATGGTGTAGCAATAAAAGAAAAATGGAGCGAGAGAACGAGCTGAATCTCCAGTTTTTGCTACTTGTACATCGAAGACAATCAATCATTCTGTTTACTGCCTGAACTCCAAGTGTGGCTGGTAGAGCATTAGAGAGAAGGATGACACACAAACCAAGCCCCCATTTGTTTTTGTTTTGATCTCTAATGATCATAGCTTTAATTGTTTGAGTGTGGAGATCTGCAAGGTATTTGTGAAGTATCCACGGATCTCAACATTTTGCATGGTTCCCTAGAAACAAAAGGGTGCATGTATTCTGCACTGCTCCAGGCACTATTAGCTGTTTTGCTTTAAAAATGGGATTCCTCCAATTTGGGAGCAGAAATAATGCAGGTGACTGGTTGTGTCTGAGCACACCATGAATATTGAACCTTCAAAGCAAATAATTCAGAAGGTATTCTGAGCTGAAAATTGTCTGAACTATTCAAGTTTACTCACAGATTATGAAGACATTAGCAGATGCCCAACTCAGTTTATGAATCTTTCATAAACAATGATAAATTTGCAATAGAAAATGCCATCAGCTCCAGTTGGGTGCAATGTTGATCATAAGAAAATGAAAGCACAATTTGTTTGAGTAGAAATATGTGAGTGATATAGTATCTTGGATGACAGTGCCTGACACAACTTGATTCAGGCAACCAGCTGACATTTCCACCTAATTTAAACCAAAAGTGAAATTGTTAAAATAATGAAAATTAAAATGTGGAATTCAGGATGCCCTCACATAATTCCTTGAAAACATCTGCTGGCAAACTTCCAGTTTGTCAAGTAATGGGAGTACACTTTTTCTGCTTTTTCAAGTAATTGGTTATTTATTACGGAATACTACTGTAGGTTCTTAATACGTGTAAGCAATCCAGTGCTTTAATATCATTCTTCTTTCTTTTTGAATAAGAAATTAGGATTTCCTATTAAAATAGCTGAATAAATAGTATTTTGAGTTCCATTCTGAGTTTTTAATCATCTGAAGAGTTATTTTCTCATTTTTCTGTTTATTCTAGTACATCTCTAGTACTATTTTGGTAGAGCAGCCTGCATAGTTCTAGCTTAAAGAAATAAATACTTTGTAAAATGTAATAGAATAATTTGTGGCCATTTAACAGAAAGAACATTATTTCCTACATTTCTCCTAACATTACCAGTCATGCAGTCTGCATTGTATTACTGTAGGTGGGAGTAAAAAAGACCCAGTGTCCTGCATTTCAAATTGTCATCTGGTTCTTAGTGCTCCCTTCTCACTGCTGAAGGGCCAGATCGGGGCTGGTGCTGAGTGCACCCTGGCAGCCCTGTGTGCTGGTGGCACTAGGGGTGCTCAGAACCCCACCGAATTGGGATCTAAGTGACATGCTGACACAGGCTCTCATCCTGACTATCCCAAGTAGCACTAATTAAGGGCTGTCCAACTGTGCTTTCTGTTGAGCCGCTTGCTCCAGTGGGTGACAGGGAACAGCCTGGGATCTGTCTGCAGAATGACATAACAAAGAAGGGGAAAAAAAAAAAACCATAGCCCTCAGAGAGGGTGGGCTGGGATAGGAAGAACTGAACTAGGCTTGAATTGCATATTTTGTTGTTATAAATATGTAATCTCAGATTAAGCATGCAGTGTGCTATGTTTTTGCTTTCATTAGACATTTATTAGAGCTCCAGTGGTTCTTCTAAATGATAATTATAGAGGAACATATATTAATAAGGAACTTGGGGAATGATCTTCCCTTTGTTAGAAAGGTTATCAATAAATCTTCCTCTTGTTTTTTTTTTAATATAATGATGGTCAGTGTTGCTGTTCTTCAAACTGTAAACTGGGAGATACACCACAGCGTGGTGGGAGAGAGGACTCCTTGACCAGAAGGTTGGTGGGCTGCTCCATGCAGGGGTTGTAAAAGAAATTCATTGATTAGTTTGTCTTGGAGACTAATTCAACTCAAATTTTCCTTTTTTATTTCCAGCCCTCTCTCCAAAATGATCCCCAAGCAAGGCCTTTCCAGAAGTCACATTGTTGCTTGAGGTGCCCTAGTACAGGCTGGAAAAGGCAGCAGTGCTGGGGGACTCGCAGAAAGGCACCCAAAGTGTTTCCTTGTGCCTGGCTGGGGTCATCCCTATCTTCATTACTTCCTCTGAGATGACATTACAGTAGTAACGCATAACAAGACCCAGAGCTGTTTTATGGGGAGCCCTAAGCAATAACACCTCCCGCTTGCAGCTGTGCCTCATAAATACTGTCTGGCCCACTACGCAACTGTCCTTTTGCAGTGGTATCATTTAATTGTAAACCAAAGATCAAAGGTCTTTAACTCTTTAACCAAATTCCAATGTCTGCCAAATTCAATAGCTGTCATTCCCTTAGAAAAAGACAGTGTAATATGTGTGTTCTGATCTAATTTTATAGAAAAAGACAGAATTTACATACTGTTTATTTAGTTAAGTCTCTAAAATCAATACCTTTGTCTGTAGCTCTTTTATTTAAAATACATCATGACATTGCAAACTGCTATATAAATGAATTTTTCTAAACCACACATGTTGTTAATGTTTTTCTATTGCACATTTTTTTAAAAGTTTGAATCATAGCATTTAATAGATCAACTTAAATGTATTTTAATATTGGATTACTAAAGAATGTTAAGTTTTACATTTCTAAAATTATAAGTATTATTTCAAAAGGTCAGTCATTTGCCCAAGACTTATTTGTCCAATGGAGAACATATTTCAAACTATCCAGACGCAGAAACTGATCATCTTAAATACTAAGAAGAAATGATATCTCTTAATATAATTTTTTTTCCCAGAGTAAGGAGAGAGTAATAAACAGCCTTGAACAAAAACCTTAACAAAGGTACTCTGCAGGCTGCCAGCAGTACTTCAGAAAAAGAAAACCCTTTTTTGTGAAAAAGTACTGTAATTTGTGGTCTTCATTTACATATAGGTTAAAGTGTCTTTTGGAGTCTGTAAGCAAATGCAGAAAGAATTTTATCACTGTTGCTCTGGCCTGAGCTGAGTATCATGGCTACACTGCTTCCAGTGCCCAGGTTAGCTTTAGTTTAGATGTGCTACACTACTGATATTGTACAGCATTATTTAGAAAGCCTGTATGTGATTAAAGTATCCTCACTGGGATGAAAAGTTACCAAAGACCTGTATGTGCCAGAGTCAATGGCATCAAAACTTCTCCAGTAAGACAGGTGAGAAGCAGTACTTACTTGTGCAGACTTAGGTGAAAATGTTATCTCCAGCTTTTGATCAACCATGTATGGGTTTTGTGCATGAAGATGCTGTATTAGGTGTGCCATGAGAAAGGTCTGTACAAACAGTACAAAACACCATGAAGCTCTGTCTGGGTGAGTTTGTGTGAGATTGTGGGGTATGGAACTCATTTGTTTTGGATTTGTGATGTAATCCACCCTCCTCAAGAGTAGAGGACGTCATACATGAGCGTAGTATGCTTGAGTGTCCAAAACTATTGTCGTGGTTTAAGCCCAGCCGGCAACTTGGAACCACGCAGCCGCTCGCTCACTCCCCCCCTTTTCCTTCCTCCCCCCGCTCCCGGAGGGATGGGGAGGAGAATCGAAGGAATGTAACTCCCACGAGTTGAGATAACAGCTCTCCAGTAACTAAGGTATAATACAAACCACTACTGCTACCAGTAATAATGATAAGAGGAATAACAAGGGAAAAGGACACAACCGCTCACCACCCGCCGACCGATACCCAGCCCGACCCGAGCAGCGATCTGGCCTTCCGGGTAACTCCCCCCAGTTTATATACTGGGCATGACGTGCTGTGGTATGGAATACCCCTTTGGCCAGTTTGGGTCAGGTGTCCTGCCTCTGCTTCCTCCTGGCTTCCCCTCCTCTCTGGCAAAGCATGAGACTGAGAAAGTCCTTGGTCAGAGTAAACATTACTGAGCAACAACTAAAAACATCGGTGTTATCAGCGTTGTTCCCAGACTGAAAGTCAAAAACACAGCCCTGCACCAGCTACTAAGAAGGAGACAAAATGACTGCTGTAGCTGAACCCAGGACAACTATGAACAATTTATTTGCGATGACTGAATTGTCTGTCTCATCAACACTGAAAACTAATTAGTTTCTCATCTTGATCTTGAGCAGTGCCATAAAGTCTAGTTGGAGGCCAATGACTAGTAGCGTAGCCCAGAGTCAGTGCTGCGGTCAGGACTCTTAACATCCTCATTGCCAACCTGGATGATGGAGAAGATGCACCCTCAGCAGGCTTGCAGAAACACAAAACTGGGAGAAAACGTCCCTGTGACACCTCACTTAGGAAGTTCAAGTAACGATGAGCTTCAGAACTTGGTCTTCTGCACAGTGGCACGTACCCTTGCTGAACTGGTCATAAATTGCCTTCAAAATTGTGTAGCTAGTTATTTATCTCATCATAGCTGTATAAACTTAGTATGTGTGAGGGGTTTTGTATCTTACTTGACTGATATACTTTTGTGCTCTGAGAATGTGTATATTGAGCCAGCTGTACGGAAACGGCTGGTGGGGGCAGAGCTGATTATGTGAGTGTCTTTTTTCTGCCACTTATCTCAGTGGACAAGCTGTTCATACAACAGTAGCAGTTGAGTCTGAAGAGCTCCCACCAGTTGCCCTTCCCTCTCCCTCAGTGCAAAATGTCCAGAATCATAAAGCCCAGAGTAGTTATCTTCAGTATCTGTATGTGCAGGGTCTTGCAAACATCTTGCATGTGCTTTGTGATGGCGAACTGGCCATACAGAGCAAGAGCAGTGTCCATTACTGCTATCTGACCCTTGTGTATACATATGCAGACTCATGTAAAAGCCCTTATGTGTGCCTCTATACCAGCCTTTCATGTTTGTCTGATGCACAGGAGCATGCTGCCTTCTTTTGTTTAGTCTTGTTTTGTCCATTTTTGCTGGCTCCTTCTATTTATTTCCCTAGAGCTATTGGTATTTTATTTGATGACGTAGCTCCTGTGTTTGGGCAGATGGAGTGGTGTATGACTTAATGATGCCAGTCATTTTCAAAACCTGTTAGAAATGACAAATCAACAGTAGCTTCATATCTGAATCTCTTATCCCTGCTTTTAACAGACATATTCAAATTTTACTGGCTTTCCATTTTTGTTTATTTTTTTAAATGTATGAGACTTTGTAGTGAATGGAAGTTTTGAAGCCTAGTAAACATTATTGCAACTGTTTGCTGTAGACTCATAGTTTGTGCAGTAGCCTGTTATTAATCAAAGGGTGATTATTTAGTTGTAGAAGGTTACAGGACTCCACACCTGAAAGCGTCTGTTCTTTGTGATGTCTACCTACTACATGAATAATAGCTTCCACAAAGTTTTTTCTGCCTTTTTTACATGATAAATCATAGTCCTGACTAGTATGTATAGATTAAAAATGGGAGAAATTACGTTTCCTGCATAAGTAAAACCAAAGCAACTTGATAAATAAAACTATTCTATGTACATTTTGCATATAATAT
Organism: Nestor notabilis; assembly: GCF_000696875.1. Taxonomy (NCBI): domain Eukaryota; kingdom Metazoa; phylum Chordata; class Aves; order Psittaciformes; family Psittacidae; genus Nestor; species Nestor notabilis. Next base: position 64,041 of record NW_009929753.1, on the reverse strand, counting down.
ATAGTTTATATAACAGCAAAGACAAACTTATTTTAAGAAAGGAATTATAGTATAATCCAATTATCATATTCTTGAGTTGTTCATTTAGGGTTAAATATAGGTTCTTTGCATCCAGATGGAACTGATTTACTCATATGTACCTTCCTCATTTCCCTTCTCCCCCACCTTCCTGATCATAGATGAACTTTCTGGAAGAACTTTATCACAAAATAAATGAATTGCAAAATTGATAATTTACTGTGAAATAGCCATTATAGAATTCTGTTTGGTATCTCAGAGAAAACTTGTTAGACTCAACAGTTATAGAAACAGCACACTGTGCATGCCTGGTACATTTTGAGTGTACTATTCCCTTGCTTATGAAGTCAATAGTGAAGATAAGGTATTTGAACATGTGCGTGTGGCTAAATTGCAAATGAAATGTCATACCTGCTGCCCAGGTGTAAGTGTCCAGGGTATGTGAGTATCCAGAGTGTCTAGGCTCCAGATAAACTCTTTGGGTATAGGAGATGGAGTATGAATTTTGTGAGCTTGGTTTGGTTGAGCTTGGCTGGTTTTAAGTGGATTCAGAAGAGACAACGGATCTTGATGTTTACCCCTGTGAAACTTGAGCTCTTATTGGGCTTTGAAGAAAAAAGATCCATGTATTTAAAAACTAAATGTGGGTGCTATGGAATTCTGCAATTTAATAGTTCTGTTGATGACCTGGAAGAAAGTGTAAAATAATTACTGGTAAAGTCTGCAGCTGATACGAAGAGTAAATGATTAGTAAATATTGAATATGGGAGATCTCAGAAATAGAGAAACTTGGTATTTTTCACTTGCCAATATGTATTTAGGCTACGCATCTAGGAATAAAAAAATGTTTGAGGACTGAGGGCGTGGAGGGAGGTATCATCCTAGGGATCACTCTCTCGGAAAAAGGCTTGTTCACCACAGTGAGGTACTGCAGTAGCAAGTCCACTTTTGCCATGATGAGATGGATGTTAATGAATTTCAGAAGGCTCTGAAAGATTAAAGGAGTAAAAAAGCCCCCATGATTTTTAGCTCCTATGATTTATACAGAAAGACTATAGAAGTTCACCTGCCTATCTGAGCAAAGACATGGTTAAGGAATAATTTGATCAAACCCCAGAGGTCCTTATGAAGGTCAGACTTTCTCAGACTGAAAAGCCTATTAACAGAGGTCGTTTTGTAGATGGACGTGTAAGTCTCGGTAACACTTGCTCTTCCAGCACGTGCTCCTGTTCTGAGTGATGTGGGTGAGCAGTTGCAAAGCATCCCTCTGCAGATGGGAGCTGAAGGTCCCCCCAGGCAATCCAGAAGAATGCAGAAGTCCTTCCAGTGCATTGCTGTCTTGTCTAAGATGTTCCCTGGAAATCTCTTATTCTGCACGTGGGAGTGGGTTGTCTTCTGGGTGTGGAAATTGTTGCCTGTTCAGTGCAGGCGTTAAGTCCTTCAGAGGTGGAAGAAAGAATCAGGCCTGAAAAACCACTTTTTTAGTTTCAGTATTTAAGTCCTTGCCCTGCTTTTCTTAGAAAGCGGACTTATTCTTTTGTGATTGCTCATTTAAAAATGCAAACAAAACCTTTTTATTGATCTGTGTGTATTGGCAGAATTACTGTAATTGCATCAAATGACATAATTGGTGTAAATGGCTATAATGATGTCATTAGTATGTGTGATTGTGACATTTAACAGTGTAATTAAAACGTATAATGACATGGTAAAAGTCCTTATTAAAATATGGGAGAAAAGCTCTGCAGGTGGACAGAACGTGATTTTAAAAATTCAATATTGCTGTCATTCTTTCACATTCTCTTCAAAACAACAAAAGCCATTAGGTCACATCAAAACTGTTTTTAAAACCAAAGGTCTAATCCTGCAAAGCCTTTCTCTATTGCGTAGGTTCTAGTGGCCCCCTTGGTGACTTCAGGGAACCTATTCTTGGCAGGGGAGTTGGCTCATTCAACTTATGCATGTTTCTGTTGAAGCCTTTTTATGGAATATTTCTCAAACAGCATCAGGTTGCTTTTCTTTATGAGCAAAGAGGATTCATAAGGTTGTAGGATAAATCAAGTTGGAAGGGACCACCAACCTTCTGCTCAAAGAAGCATCAGCTATGAGATTTTATCTCCAAGGGTATTTAAAATAATTTTTAATGATGAATGAATTGATATGATGAATAAAGTACCAAAAGACTTTAATTATATTTACCTAAACATATCTGTAAATGTATAACAGCTCCATTTTCAGGCAAGATGCCATATGTGTGGTACAGATCCTTCATCTGCAGACTTGCGGTGACACTTGTAGGCTGATACACAAAATGGGTTCTTCTGTGCCAAAGTTTCACTTTTAACATCCCAGTTCATTCTTGCGTACACAGGCCTTCCCTTGAGCAAAATTATCAATTCTTCAATTCCTAAAGAGCCATTTTGTGAAGACAACCCATGAGTGATGTCAGTCCAAGCCCTTTGGATAAATGTGTGTGTCACATCTTGTGATACCACAGACCATCGAAGCACTGACCTGATCTGACCTGAATTGTTTGAAAACACAGTTTTGTACATAAGGTACCATCATGATGACTTCCATGGGCAGGGACACCTTCCACTAGATCAGGTTCCTCAAAGCCCCAGCTATAACTCAGGCCAGTGTAACTCTTGGAATGCTGTTAAATCACACTCCTGCTGAGCGTGTCCTTCGTTGTGCTTCAGCTCCTCTGTACTACTGGGTCATCATAGCTCCTTACCTTTTTGAATATTTCTTTGGTTTGTCATCCCTCTAAAATGGATACATAATCTTATTTTGGAAAATCCATTTCTTTATTGAATATTGGGATCATTCAAAAATAGTAGAAAACGTAAGGCTTTTAGAATTAATTCTGTTTCATTTTTTATCTTGTGAGCTGAACACTTTGTCTCCCTAGAAAACAAATACAAAATGCAAGACTTGGGTGCTTTGCTTTTTTTTTTTATAACTTTTTATATGTTGCCTTCTGCACCAGGTGTAGATGGTGTGGTGGTTGGTCATTGCTGTTGTCACCACTAGATTTTCTGTGATATTTTACTGCTAGCAAGCAGAATCAGTTCTTTAAGGGTCTCTGACATGTATATCCGCTTCAGGAAGCTGTACTTGATCTAGCAATATGTACTCATTTATTTTAGTGGTCTTGAGTTGGTCATAGTTATGTAAATTAAAATAGTTGTTATTTCACTGTATTTAAACAATATAGTTCTGGCCACCAAATATATAGGTGGCTGAAAATACAGTTCTGACATATCTGAAATAATTTCTGAGGTCAGGCAGAGTCTGTGCCTGACAAACCAGTTGGTTTGACTGAAAAAATAAACATTTTGAAAAAAGAAGACAAGACAAAATTTTTTAAATTGACATTTTTTTTCAGAGTTTTCCAAATGGAAGTTTTCTCTTTAAAAAATATCTTTTTCTCATTTAACACTGACGACAATAAATTGAGAAAAAAATAATAAAAGAATTGAAGTATATGAATATTTTACATTAGTGAAAACATTTAGCTTGATCTAAAAGGAAGGGACGTTTTTCTATTTTCTGAAAAAAAACCCCAAAGTTTCAGTTCTTCATCCTCTTCCCTTTTTACATTGGTCCAGCCCCTAAAATCCAGAGTCACTCAGGTATAATATAAGGTGCAAGATGAATTTCTCTGGGCTGTGGGAGTAATAACTGAGTTAGGAGATTCAGAGTGATTGTTGTTCATTGATGTGGAGCTTACAGTTCCCAGTACCCATTTGCTATATGTGTAAATCAGTGGCAGGGAGAAGGACAAGCAGGTGTTCAGGATGCACGTTTACTGGTCTCTGAGTAGAGAAATTCATTTCTGCCCCATGAAAAAGGTTACTCTGCTTTGGTTTCAGCTCAGTCATATACTAAGCCAATATACTCTGTGGATGGTCTGTGCTAATCTGTTTGATTAGAAAAATAGTCTGTTTCTGTAATGCTATAAAGTCAAATCACTGCAGGCCAAATTCTGTTGTCCCTGTACCTTTATTCTACAAGCAGCCCCATCCATTGCATCCATAGTCAGGTTGTGAGCACTAACTATAAAGAAGTGGTATGATTGGTAATGATAATTGTGATTTATGGGGTCCAGCATGCTTTCTGCATGGAGAGATAAATCTGGCAGTCTGCAAAAGTAGCAGTGTCTTGATCTAGGTCGATATTAATCTGTTGGATTCACTTCATGGCTATTTTATAATCAGATCTAGTGCCTGGTAGTCTCCACACTTCCTCTCTTGAAACTTCGTAAAACTGGTTGCATGTTGGAACTATGCAAAATTTCAGATTTGTCATGTTAATGGACATGACCAAATGAAATTGCTGAATGGGCCCTTGCACCTTTAATTTTTTTAATTACTGGAGTGTCACACTTTCAGGAGTTATTGTGCTAAATTGCCCCAGTAAAAACACTAAAAATGGTTCAGTTTGAAGGGGATTTTTCCTATTACTTTTTCAGGTGCATGTACTTTCCTCTTGTTATATTTTGTGATTGTTTCCTCTTTTTCAGCTGTTCATCTGCAGTTTAATTTCAAAGACTGCTGTTGACACTAGAGTTGAACAAATACATTGAATTAGATAACTTGCTGAAAAAATCCTTCCCCTCTAAATGGTATGTAAATACAATATGCTTTCTTCTTGCTTTGCTTAATTATTCTGAGTTTTATTGGTGGATAATTTCTGGAATTGTATGCTATGGTTTGTGAATGTTAGTATTATACATAAGCTGTAAACTGTGGAAAGTATAGAAGATGCCTTTTTATAGAATTACTTTCATTAACTTGCGTGAGGGATATAAGTTCCTGATTCATTCCTTCTTGCTGCTGTTCATGCCTTGGTGTTCTGGCTAGAAACAGAACTAGAGCCAGCAGCCAGAGAGGAAGGGGCTCCTCCGAGTTTGGGAATCTGGATTTTATTCCCTTTACTCCTACTAATGAACTTTTGGGAAAAAAGTGGCCTTTTGGGAAAGGTCTTTCCATTACTCAGTTTTCCCAGTGACAGCATTGGTACTGCTTTCTGGAAAGCTCTCAGATGTGCTTACAAGTTCTAAATGCATTATTTTTTGCAGGACAAATTATGAATTTTAGATGAAATATGTCACTAAATTTGTATTTCCAGTGAATAGGCATCCTAAAGATTAACTTTTTAAGATTATGCTAGCCAAAGAAGTTTAAAGGCCTAAATCTCTGAGGAAGTGAAATTAAAGAGGCCATGGACAATACTGAGTGTAAAGTTACTTTAAGTTTTAAATCTAGTATGTATGGACTGATTTTTCATGGTAGTCACTTGTAGGTATAGTTTTATTTATTAATTTATCACTTTTTATTTTTTTAGCTACTCTGTGCTTTCTGTGACTTTAATTAGAGCCCTGAGCAGCATGGACCTCTCACGCTTTGCAGATTGTCCCGTATAGATACATTTTCATCCATATAGAGACAATTCTGAAATTATCTGGGGAGATTGGAGTTTGAGAAATGGTGACTCTTTAGTGTCACCATCCCTGGAATTGTTCAAAACCCATGTAGATGAGGCCCTTAGTGACACAGTTTTGCGATGAACTTGGCAGTCTTGGGGTAACGGTTGGACTTGATCATCTTAAAGGTCTTTTCCAACCTAACTGATTCTATGATCACATGCAGACCAGGATGGTCTGGGCTCCGCTGCCTTTCTTCTCACTATTTCTGATCTTTGCTTTTTCAATACTTTGGCTTCACCACTGATCTGGGAGAAATTAACTCATCAAAAGATGGAAACTGAAACATATTGGTATTGGTCAAATGACTCCTCCCTGCCGTAAGTCTTCTGGCTGGGACGTTGTTTAGAACTTCACCTTTTACATTCATTTTTTAGAGGACTTTTGACAGCATCTGATAGAGCGCTTCATACTTGTGCTTTCCTGAAATAGATTTCCAGTGACCTTTCCCTGCTTTAAAACTAGTCCTTTGCGATTCCAGTAACTTGAACATTTAATTGCAGTGCATTGAAACAAGAACTCACAGGTTTCAGCCACTTCACATTTTAAACATCAGGTTATTTCATTCAGATCTTCTGGAATCAGTCAAGATACAGACCCAGATCTGTGAGCTGGTCACTGGTTGCAGGGAGATCAGGATCTGGACCTTGCTTAAGGCATAAGGGTGTTTGGTGATCTCATGCCAGAGGATAGCTTCTAAGTCTAATAGAACCAATGACCAGCGTGGGATCCCTGGGATATCGTAACATGCCATTGCATTTGTTGTGAGTCTAAACTTTCCTTTGAAGTCTGTTCCTTGTCCAAAATCTGGTCACTCTGAAACCATTGCTTTGCTCTTGTGGTCCTTTGTGCTGATGGATACTGTTAATTCAACCATGGGAATATTAGTGTGTTTACTATTCATAAATTATGAGGCAAAGTCCAAACACAATGTGAATTATATTCTCACTAATTTAATAATGCAAAACGTTTTCTCACTTAATGTGTTAATAATAGCCTGTGTTGACACCATGTGGATAATTTCGTTCAGAGTGTATGTTCTGTAAGGAGCTCATGTGAAACTGTCTTACTGTTCTCTGAGAGCAGATACTGTCATCCCACTTTATTGCATCCAAGATGACACAAATTCTTTTCAGAAATACGTATTTTTCAGTTAAAAAATACTGATTTTCTCAGACTGTTTTACTTGGTCTGTGATAGCACTAGTAAGAATAACAGAATGAATAAATATTACTACCCCAGCAGTGAAAGATTAAATATGTACTGAGTTATTCTTAGGGTATTAAAGAGCAGACCCAAAAAGCTGCATTCAAGCATATGCTTTCCTGCCTCTAGAGTTCACTTTATTTTATTTCTGGATTGGAATAGTAGTGTGAAGAACTGTAAGATGTTTCTTTATATTGGATCTATTTTATATCTTTAAGTTTGAAACTGATGTTGCGATACGTTAAATTAAAGCTCTGTGAGCTAGAAGTTTTCCAGATTTGTAACTTGCAGGACACATTTGGCATTAGAAATGTACATGATTATTAAATTCAGTGTAGTTCAGTAGTTCTGTTTCCATGACGGTCAGTTACTTCTATGTGTTCTCCAAGATAATTGGCTTGGAGCATAGGAGAAAAATAATGTTGATACTGTGCTGTGTGTGAATCCATTGGCTGTGAAGCATGCAACATCGGATTATTTTGTTTTTAAGCAAATAAAATGTTTATGATAGGATCCATGGTGCTAGATGGTTGATGGAAAGATAAAAAGTGAAGTTACTCAACCCAGTTATGTAGAACATAGTGTGACTAGTCTGGTGGCTTATGAGTGTCATCAGGTGCTGATTTCCCAGATCCAACATGGGAGCTTTCCCCATAATGCTATCCTCTTAGAGGAGGACTCGTTAATCTGTAAGAACTTGAAGTGGGCACCCTTCAGCCTTGTGCTGGCAATTATGGAACCTGTCTTGCCCACACTGCCATGCACACTTTGCATGCCATTCTGCCCCACCACTTCTTTACTGGATTGGATGTTGTCAGCTTCCTCCCTTGTCATTCCTAGTTTAAATCTCTCCTTACTGGGTTGGCCAGCCTTCTGGCAAAGATGTTTTTTCTTCTCTTGCTCAGGTGGATACCATCTCTTTCTAGCAGCGCTCTGTCCTCAAAGAGTGTCCCATGGTCATAATAACCAAATCCTTGTTGCCATCATCAACTATGCAACCCACAGGACGCCATCCACTGGGGATACAGAAGGGCTCCCAATTGCCTGAAGTGTGCATTTGTAATATTTTTTTTTTTTTTTATTTTTTTCCCCAAAATAGTCTACTATGATTGGAAATTCTTGCCTGTCTTCTTTAAGAGTGATACTTCTGGTGACTAGTTTGGTGATGAGGCCAGGTCACGCAAATGGATTGTCTGTATCTGCAGATTCCCTGATGACCTGAGATGTACAGATGTATAGTGTGGGTGTAACCCACCACGACTGCTTTACCACCTCCAGTTAAACAGGAGGCATCAGTTGCTGGACAGTGAGACTGTCTTTTGGTTGTGAACTGTTCCTAGTGAGCTGTGTTTACTATTTCAGCATTGTTCCTAAAGGAAACCCTTATAACAAACTGCAGCCAACTGCAAACACGTGAGGATTAGACTGGGCAGCATGAAAATGTGCCTGCCCAACTCCAGTGTGCAAAGCAGCTTTGCTATTCTGCTGCATGTGCAGTGCTTCAAACACACAATATTAATTCACTGCCAAACAAAATAAATTTGACAGCAGAGAAGGCTCTTTCCAGACTCACTCCCCTGACACTAGGAAGACTAAACTGTAAAGACACCTATCACCCACTGACTTCTTTCCCTGTGATACCCCGCCTGTTCTGTCAAGCTGCTTTTTTAATCCTGCCCCTTCAGTCAACACCTGACATAACTTTTGAGATCTAGTCACTCTTATGATGGTCAGTCATACTTTGATAATGTGTCTGTCATCATGCTGAAACAGTCATACGGTGACATACTTTATGGGCACGAACACGTTTTAGACATGAACAAAAAGGATTGGCCTTTAAAAAGAAGCAAGGGTAGCATTTCCTTGCAGTGAAAAGACGTATCATTTGAAATAATAGTATGTCAATAGTGCTTATAGGAAATTGTTGTAAAATGGGAATTTCAAAATCAGCCTTTAGCTGGGCAGGAGGACTGTGGAGCTTCTAAACCAGAGCCCTCATCTGAGTGAGGCTCTGAAAATACTTGTTGCGCAGAGCCAGCGTGGTTGTTGTCAATGCTCTTCCATTAGCTGAGCGGTGGTGTTGTTGGGAGCAGATGTTAACACCGCACAGCACTGGGCTGAATCCTAATTGCATACCTTTTGACTGGTAATATCACATAATTTCAAAATGATTGAATGAATGGTTATTTCAGATTAGCTGTAAAAGCTTATGGTTGTGATTATATATACGTATCCAGTACTTAACTTACACAGTGCTTTTTTCAGGATGCATGTCTGAGTGTGTATTATAGATGTAATTTTAGGTGACTCTATTCAGTAAATCTCAGATTATCTGCTTCTATCCCAAACTATTAAACTATCCAAACTAAAGGAGGTCACTGTTATTTAGCAAATAATTAAAAGTGCAGAATGCTGTAAAAAGGTTTGCTGGCTGAGTGTGATCACTGGATGTCATGCTGTAATTGCTCATTTAACTAATTTAACAAATCCCAAAGCAGCTAGAGAGTTTTATTTATTTAGATGTGAATTTTATATTATTTAAAGATGTTTTTTCATGTGATTTTAAACTGATTCTTTTAAACCTCTACAAAGAAAAGCTACAGTTCTGCAATTTACTCTTTTTTTAATTTTTTTTTTCCCCTTGGTTCTATTCCATATTTGTGGAAAGTTAGTGTTTCCATTTTAAGAGAAGAATTTTATTACTCTAATTATTGTTTGCTGAATTAGAGAGTCACTCATAGTTGTTTGAATAGTAACTAAATAGTTTTTGTATCATGTCAAAGTTAGAATAGTTCATGATATACTGTATGTAAAAGATATAATTAAAGGTGGTTATAAGGGTGTGTCAAGCAAGGCAGTTAATTTAAGAGTTTGCTTTATTTTCTAACTGCTTCTATTTTCTTAATGCATTTATGCTATAATGTCCTCTAAGTGTATTAAAATGCGTTATCAGTCGGTTAGCAAACCTCCCTAAAGAGGTTTGTATTCATGAGGCAAGTGTAAGCAGAAGAAATGTAGCTTTATTTCACTTACTCTGCTGCTTTGTTCATTAAGCTAATTACTGTATTCTACATTCCTCTATTTCATCTAGCTTGTTTCTGGAGCTTGATCCTTTCCCAACCCTGAATCGACTGTTACTGAACAGTTGAAGCTGAACAGGAAGGAATTGCAGGTGTCAACTCACAGTTTACAAATATGACATCTCCTCTGGCATAGCTGGAAATATGAAATATTGATTTATGTGCAGTAAAAGGTCTTATAAAAATGATCACATACACATGAGAGATTAATGCGCTGGAGATCAATAGAAATTTCATTCTTGACGCTAGACTGTCACCTATGGTGAAATGCTAAAATACAGAAATCAATATTATCTATGAAATGTCAAATTTATTATAATTATGAGGATGAAAGCTGGCCAAGTGGCTCCCAAGAGAGAAGGAAGGATAGGTTACTGTGCTGAAGCATCCTTCATGTCCCTTGTTCACTTGCTGCCAATTTGAGAGCAATATTGGTGCAGGGGGTTTTCAGGCATTATGTATCACTGTGCAATAACAAATTCCTCCTGGAATATTTAACTCTTGAATCTGACAATAACACAAGCACCTCTGCAGTCAAATGGTTCATGAGTTTTAGGGGAATATGGTGCCTTGTCTCTGTGTGTGTGTGTGTGTGTGTGTGTGTGTGTGTGTGTGTACGTACAAACTGCGGAGACATTTCTGAGCAGAGCTCACGATCTGATCCCAGCCTGCAGCTTGGGAAAGCTGAGCTGACGGACTTACGTGATGTTGAGATGGTCTTCCTGAAATTTAGCAGATGCTCACTTCATTTTTTTTTTTTTTTTTTAATTGTGTGCTGGGAGGGAATTTTTCTGTTACCAGGCTTTGCATTTTCTATAGCCTCAGCTATCAGTTTGACTCCTAAAATACTGCCTTTCGTTCCCTATTGCCAGGTGGTGATTCGCTGAAAGGATTTTTATGAGCCTGAGACAGCCAGCCTACCCGTGTATGAAGTTTACAGAGTCTCCCCAAAACTAACACAAAGCTAAAATGTGATGAACTCAAAAGAATAAGTGACTATAGGTTCTTCATAGGTTTTTTCTTTGTTTTGAAAATCTGACTTATGTGAGAATACATTCAGAGGATATTAGTATGAAGCATGTGTTTGAGGGGTCTGTGCCAGCCTGGGACCCCTTCTGATACTTTGGGGGTGCTATTAAATATATGATGCCATAGCAAAGCTTCTGAGTTTAAGACTTCTAGCAGCTGAATCATACCTTCTTTAATAATACTTATGTTACCTTTTATTTCTGTTGCATAAGGTATTTGATTTGACTTACCCAGTATTAGCCATGTAAAAAAAAATCCCTTTACATTCCTTTTCTACCTTCTTCGGAGTTTTTGTTCTGGTTTTACACCTAACCCTCTTTGAATAGCTGTTGTGTATAATGAGTTTCTCTTCATTTTTATGGCCTTTGCTTTTTTATTTCAGTATTATCCTCTAGATGAGAAGGTGAGAATACTGCTCACTCATCATAATGAGACCTTGGCTACTGGTGCCTTTTTTTTTTTTTTTTTTTTTTTTTTTTAGAGAAAAGATTTCTTTTGGCTTATCAATATTTCCTTTCCCTAATCTGTCATGCACACAGTCCTGATCTTGTGTGCCTTGCTTGTGTCTCTTCGGGGCAGCAAACAGGTATTCTCATATATCAGCAAAGGAATATACCTGCTGCAGCAGAAGTGATAATACATTTGGGTTAGAGCAAGATCTGAATTTGCCTGTACTCTTATAGTAGGCAAATTACTTTTGATATTTTGATTATTTTTTTTTATTCTTTTTTAATATTCAAAGAAACATAAGTGGTACATGTACCAATGTGAAAGAACATTGCATATTGCTAGAGCACTGGCCTGTGCATGACACCTATCGCCATGAAAGCCAAGCTCCTTCTAAGTTAATAGATTCCCGGGAAGGACAAGTCCTGCTTTTTTACTACTTTATGTGCTGCAAATTAGTTGGCAGAAAAAATACTGCTTGGTCCTCCTGAGAAGTCATTTGACTTAGAAAAATAGTTAATGCTTTTGAAATGTTTTGTTTGTTTTAATTTGTTTTGTTGTTTCTGGTTTGGTTTTTGTTTTTGTTTGTTTGCTTCTTTTCTAAAGGAAGCAATCATTCATGGAAAATAAGGTGGTGGTTCACACTTGCTTACCTGGGCAGTGTCGTTTGGCACCAATGTCCAATTTTTTCAAAAATATTCTGAATTTAGATGTCCAGCTTCAGACAGTTTGAGTTTGACTTTCAGGGATATTGTTTCCAAGGAGAGATGAGAAGAACATGAGCCCAGATCAGGTTCTGGGCTTTTAGTATAGATGAACATCAACAGAGACTGAAATACTTCTGCTCTTATGGCTTTTGCCGAAGGCAAAGCATATCTACATGGAAGGGGTAAGCGTGTGACAGAGCAACGAGATACAACCCACATCTTCCATGCTGTGTCTTAAGACCTGTGCTCTTCAGTCCTAATCATTCTGGGAAAGGATGGTGCAAAAAATAAAGATACTTCTCTTCGAAGGGTGTATTTGGCAATTACATTCATGCCTGATTCCTGCATGAGGAGGATTCAACTACTGCTGTTTACAGCTGAATAGAATAAACAGATCATTACAGTGAGAAAAAGAATTCTTTATCACCTTTAATTGCTAAATAATTTCTTATTCATACATCACTAATTTCGTAACACTTTCCTTTTCCAGAATCTTTGCATTTTCAGGCATTTCTAGTTAAGGAAGTGCATGGATGAAGTTTACTTCTGCTTGTAATACATACTTTTTTTTTGTTGCTAGTGGGAAGAGGC
>NW_009929753.1:4004-51441 GCF_000696875.1 Nestor notabilis | reverse complement strand
ACCCCCCCCCCCCCCCCCCCCCCAGCTGTAGCATTTACACATTTTTTCTAAATAGAGATTTGGGGAGATTTTTCACCTATTTCCAGCTTCTTAAGGTTTTATGTACCTCAAGTAGCCAAAGCAGTTCAAGTTAATACTTAATGCAACACACTTTAAGAGATAGGAATTTCTTGCAGTCAGGTCTCAATTAAGAGATAAAAGACAAAAAGTGCAAAGCACTTGATAAAGCTCAGAATACAAGGACCGGCATGGAAGTGCTTGAAGCTGTCCATAGCGATAACTGGATAGTCAGCTGGAATCTTCTTGAAATGAAGTGGGTGCTCTAACTTATCAAATTCCACATATGGGGAAATTATTGGTGCCCACAGGGGTGATTAACACTAACTCAGTGGGTCAGAAACAAGCTGGGATAAAGGTGAAAACTGTATCTGACTATCAACACCAAATACATCCATTTAGAGAAAGATAGCGGTATTTTTTTTGCCTCTCTGTATATCTTCAGTTGTGCAGGTTGTCAGGGTAGTCACACAGTAGAAGCTGCATATATAGAGTGTGCCGTATAATGTGCAAATTGCAGTGCACATTAAAATGTAATCTATTTTAATAAGTCATATTAAGATTACATTTTAGATAATTGTATGTTTATCTTATACAACAAATATTTGCCCTGCTGTATATATTCTCTGTCTCTGTCACTCTCTCTCTCTCTTTAAATTACAAGTACCAGCACCAAAAGAGAAAACAACATAACATTTAACTGATATAATGAAACAATCAGCTGAAGCTCAGGTAATCAAACCTAGGAGGTGATATTTGACTCAAAAATCACCTCATTGTCACCAAGATCCTGGCAGTGGCAAGGTGCTAGGGCTCCTGTTCATCTCTGTGGCAAGTCCATGGGTAATGAACGGATGGACACTGGGGCTTGGTTGGTCTCTCCAAGGTCACCAAAATCATCCCTGTTGTAGGCAGGTGTAATTAAGAACACTCCTGGTCACTGAGTGGGCTCCTTGTCCTGGGTTTTAGGGCTGCTGGTGGCCCATTCAGGCATGTCTCTGGTTGTCTCTGTGGCAAGGAGGCTTCTGTGTTCCTGTCCCACAGGCAGCACCTGCCTACATGTCTCTCTTGTGAGCAGCCCCTGGGCACCTTCCTGCTCCTCCTGCAAAATCTGTGGAGTGACCATACTGTCTGCCTTCAGATTACTTCTTAAAGGTCACCACTGTCACAATTCCTATAAAAAAAATTGGCAGTCGGGAGGCAACTACTGTGCCAAGACCACTACTGGCCATCACCCTCGCTGGGCTTTTTCCTGCTCCTCCACGCCTGTGCTCCACCACCACGGGTAAGGCTGCCAGGTTTTGAGGGGGTTGGTGCTCTTTGTTGAATAGTTTATACAGTACCCAGCACAGGAGAGCTCAACCCTCTCCCAGTTACTATTGAAGTGAAAATACTGAAGAGAGACGTCCTGTTAACAGGATTCAGAGGCCTGGATTAAAATGGTATTTGATACTTAATTGTGAAATTAATTTGAATACAGGTTCCGGAATAGCATCACTTGTGTGCCCTTTTCAGGCTTTTGTGGTTTACTCATCATCTCATTCCTATGTTGGTGTTTGGTTGGTTGGCTGGGGGTTTTTTTGTGGTTACTGTTACTAGCTGTCTTTTTGTTTCCTGAAAGCTGCAAATCTGTTTGAGGTTTTTATTAGCTGTGTCAGCAAGACAGTTGATTAGGAGTTTATACCTGCACTATGCTTCAAAGGTGATTAGGACAATGACTGTACTACAGTCATTGTACTACACTGTACTACAGTAGAGCCATGATCAATATAGTCTTTCAAAATGGTATTACTCCTATGGTTTAAATCATTAATGTATAATAAACTGACAATGTTTGCTTTTACTTTTTGGTCAGCAGAAGCTGAGAATTCGAATAAAGAGATTCCTGGGTATCAGTTGCTTAACATTCAACTGCTTATTTCTTCTTACTAGATCATGACAAGTCCTGGATGCCCATCGCAGCTGTGACAAATATCTGTTTTCTGCATGCAGGATACAAGTTGTTTATTCAACCTCAGAGCCCAACACCCTTATTTGCTTATTTTTAACATTTCTGATAGACTTTTTTTTCCTACTTACTTTCTCACATACACAGTAATTTCAAACCTAGTATTTGCTCAGCTGACAGAAATTTAATTGATGACTGAAAATAAGACTAAACATAAGCATTTCTTTTACAAGAAAGTATTCAGGAACAATCAGATGAACAATGGTGTCAGCAATAAAACTTTGAGTGAAATTGGACTGGCACTGGCTGACCCTGGCTGTAATCTTTGTTCTTGTGTATTGGACTTAATGTCAATAGGTTAGTCACGGTGACATCCTTCAGGCTTGAGAATTGAGGGCACCAAGCATCTTCTTCCCTGGCCACAAACAAACTAACAACTTCAAATGCCTCTTAACCTTCATCTCCATGAGCTTCAAAGGATCAGCATGACATGCATCTTCATTCCTCATAGCAGCAGAAATCCAAGGACAATATGATCAGTGGGCTCAGGGGCTGTGCCTTCTCCTCTGCAAATGTCTTCTTTTATTCCCTTTCCTTTAAATATGAGATGGGACAGCAGTTAGTATTTAGGTGCAGACCCTTATTTCCTGCAGGTATTTATACCTATGATAAAGTAGATCCAAATTACTGATGAGAAAAATGTCTGGGGAGACTAAGATCTCACCTGGAGTATTTTTTTTACATTTGTTTTCTACTTATTGCTTATAGTCAATAAGGGAATGTTTTTGTACCCAGTAACCTTTCCTTCTTTTTGTGTTTTTATTTATTTTCCTTTGGCACTTTCTCTTTTTGCTGTGAAAACTGCACGTAAATACCAATGTTAAAGCAGTGCCAGGTTTGCATAATTTAGCATTTCTGAGTCAGGTTGTGCAGAGTGTAAGATGACCACCTAACACTTGTGCACTTTATTTCTTTTCATTAACACTGCATCATTAACTGTTTCCCCATTAAAAAGAGATGCTGTTATTCACCAGGAGTAGTGAGAAAGCAGAGGAACAGCTACAGTTCGTCTGACCACAGTGGTAACGTGGAACAATAAAGGGGACTGATGCTCACTGCTACCTGAGATGGGGGTGAGGGTGTTAGGAAATACAGTTACACTCAGGGTACTTTCTAGGAGTTGCTTAATATTCCATGGAAGTGTTTTGTGTTGCATGGGCTGGTGCCTGGGGAAATACCATCCACTCCTTTGAAAAAAGAGGAAATGTCTCCAGCAGCATGTTATACTCTAAGTAAACTCTGAGTAAAGTAAAGGTTAATGAAAGTTGTGTCTTGCTAAAAGGAACTTGAAAGCTTAATTGTGCTCCTTGCATACGTGGCCAGAGGCTGCATGAATCTAAGAAGGATCAAGTATTACAGTGACCATGTTGATTGCTCACTGCTGGTTGTTTTTGCTCAGTGGATTCAGTTTCCAGCTGCTTAGTGACACTTCCAGTTATTCTTCAGAGAGCCCTCTAAGTCAGCTGTATGTCAGGTATGTCTGTAGCTTCTGACTGGCATGTTGGAAATGCCCACATCTAGCTCCTGGCCTCAGGACACAAATATTCCTTGGAAGACCTAATAAACCTGCACATCCCGTGGCCACTTCTCTTGTAAAAAACCTTTTGCTAACTCACTTGTTTAACTCTGGAGTTGCAAGTCCAGATACATCTCAGTCCAAGTTCTGATGGTCAGGAACATGGGAGATGTGGGAATTGACTTCAGGGGCAGTAGTGTGGCATGAAAGAGCACACAGGTAGAACCTCAAGCACTACTGAAGATGACCTTTATTGAACAGAACCTCTACAAGTTTTAGCTTTTCTCTAATCCATTTCAGGTTGAACACAATGGCACAAATCTCTGAGCCATCAGGATTTAGTTCTCTGTCTAGACAGGAGATCCAGAGTTTGAGGGACAAGCTCATATATATGTTCATCTGTCAAACAGCGAATAAGTCCTTCAGCTTCTCCCTGCTGTCACTAATTACTACCTTGTAAAGATGTGCCATTCCTCTAAGCAGTAGACTTTTCGGATCATCAGGGTCTTCTAATGCCATGCAATGTGAGATCTGACTCCAGTGTGGACCTTCTTGCTAGACCACTGTGTGCCAGCAGCTTCTCCCGGCGGCTGCTTCCCCAGTAAAGCACAGAGAACAATTCTTTCTTCATCACTTCTGTGAAGTGTTTGAGGTGTTTGAAACTGTTTAGGAAAAATGCTGTGCTCTTTTTGACTTGTGTTAGTGAAATGAGGAAGGACAAAAGAGGTAGCAGGCATGTCCTGGAATGTGGTAGCTTTGCCGTTTATTGCCCTGGGAGGGCCTGCCACTTGTGATGCAGATTTGAGAGCTGCTTGTTCTCTCCAGAGCCTTGGCCCAGGCTGTGTACAGAAGGATAGATAACCTTACCCCAGGTTAGGCATGGCTCTGTCTTCATCTTTTATTCCTCAGGTCAACAAGTATCACTGAAACCACTGAAAATCATCATAAGAACTATCTCTGGAATGAAGGAGAAATGGTCATTTGTTAAACAGTAGCTTTTCTCAGTCAAAGGAAAGCTATACCCTGTTACACTATCTTAATTATATTTATTATTTCCAGCAGTATGGACTGGCACTTCTAACATCACAGCTAATATAGCAGTCTACACAGGCTTTTCTTTTTCTTTTTAAGGTACAGGGCAGAAAGACAACTCACATTCCAGGGCCTGTTTGATAGCATGCCACAACTTGAGTTAAGCAGGTGGCAGGGTGAAATATAAAAGGCTTGCTAAACAAAGAATTTTTATTTCTGTTTTGTGCCTGCAGGGGAGGAATTATGAAAGCAAAGCAGAAACCTGACAGCCAAAGAGCATCCAGAATTTTTAAATGAATGGTTTTATTGTTCTTTTATAAAGCTATGCAGATTAATTACAATTTACAAATAAAAGAAGTTTTTGCAATGATGAACTGTTAAAAAAAATTAACAAATGACAAAATGGTTCATTATACCTTAAGAAATTGGTTTCTAAAGGTGCCTGAATAAACTGTCTTCATCCACTTGACTCTAGTCAGGGCACTCTGCAAGTGGCAAAGCTTGGTTAGAGTGCAAGCTTTTTAATCGAAGGAAGTGTGAAACGATACACAAATAGTGGCAGCTTCATTTTCCTGTTTTGGCTTGGAATGCTGACAGCTGCCTTAGCAATGTGCAGGGCTTTGGAGTGACCCCCCCCCCCCAAAGGCTCTGGTCCCCTGACCCCACGCCTTTGCTTCGTCTCCTTTGGTAATAACCAAATACACAAACCACCAGCTGCACCGCAGCCTCCTCTTTTGAAACCGCACTGCTTAAGCAGTAAGCACCCGTTGCATTTCTGAAATTAATAAAGTTAGTTTGAACCTCAAATGTCACTTATTTGCTTTCCTGTTTTCATAGGTGATTTCACTAAGCAGAAGCACTTGCTAATCCTACATTCACATAGATAGAAGGTCAAAGTTGGTCAGTGAGCCAAGAAATACCATATCAGGGTTTCTTTCCTCTCCAATTGAAAGAGGTATAAATTGTGGAATTAGTGTATTGATTGAAGGCTACAACTTCAAGCAATCAGTTTTTCTGGCTTGACAAGATTATTTTATCCTACTTTTCTTTTATTATTATGTGTTGTATTTGAGTCATCCTTCAGGCAGATGAAGTGACAGCTTGATTTAACTCAATAAAATCTACCAGTTAGGAAACCTACTGAGCCGAACAAAAGATGAAAACGACTGCAAGGGGAAGGTGCACAGTTAGTGTAAGCAAGCATAGCATGCTGAAAAAAGACAATATTAACTGAAATTATGCCCTAATCAATGCATTTCTATGGAAACTTGGGAGAAATTTGTAAGACCTTCATGCTGGGCCAATGAACAGATAATGCTGCCTTTCTCATGAAAAAGTAAAAATAAAATTTCGGCAACTGAGTATGGAAACAATACTTTCGTTGTAGCTGTGCTATTGTGTCGTTGCAAAGAGTTGGGTAATGTTGCTTTTCTGACAAATTTGAAAGGAAATGCTTAGCCAGGGGTTTACAATTGTGTGTTAATTAAAATAATATCATGTCCTTGGAGTGTAGGTTTTTACTTTGGTGTATATCAACATGGACAAGGTTGTGCTGTGTGTTGCAGACACAGGGCTGTAAGCTGAGCTTGTCAGACTATGAGGGGATGGTGGAAGAGAGCCAACACTCTGCCCCAGCGGCTCCAACCAAGAGGCACAGGTGGTCTGTGCAGTCTCCTCTGGACTTCCCCGTGACCAGCTCTGCTGCAGCACTGAAGTCCTGGCATGCTGGTCCTGCCAAAGGTGGTAGAGCAATCTGCAATAACCACAGGGGTCAGGAGCATATGCAATGCAATGCAAAGCAATGTTCTGACGCTAGCCATAACCTCTGACTAAGGAGTTGTTGTTGACTGTTTCACCAGGGAGACTAGAGGTACCTACTGAAACGTGTCTTTTTTGTCTGCACACAACACTTTTTGATCTTAGTCTTGTCTGAGTTGACCAGTGGACTAAATAGCATAGAAAAAGGATGATATATGATAATGATCTTGCTGTTTGCCAGATGTCCTGGTACTCATTCAACTGAATTCTGAAAATGTACTTAAACTGTGGCCCAAATAAATGACTGCTTTTCACTTTATCTGCATGGGAAATAGGAAAGATACTGTACAATGGAGAGCGTAATACATTACAAGAAAATGGTAACTTGCTGAAGTGAGTATCTGAAGTGAATTGTGTTGGCTCTTGGTGCAAAGATGGAGGTGGCAAGATGTAGCAGACATTATCCACAAAATATGGTACAGATACTGCCTTTGAATTTCAGTGATGCAGCCCTATCTTCTCATTGGTACTGGTTTCTTGGTAGATGTGAATCTACTAGGTGATCTTTTATCAGCAAGGAAAGTGAATCCTTTCTCTGAGAGAAAGGCTTGCGGGGACCTGCAGCCAGAGCAGGGACGTGCTTGCTAGTCTCTACAATCACAGAGCAAAGTCAGCACCCTGCCTTGCACCCAGGTCAGCAGTTCCAGGTGATGTCTTTACCACACTGTCTTGCCAGCGTTGACAAAAAAGTGGCACCTGAAGCAGACCTGGGCAAGACCAGGGATAGGGGAGTTCTTCAGAGTCTGCCCACCCCTTCCTGAAGGCCTCAAATACAATATTTTGATCATTATTCTTTACTGTGAGGGTGGAAAGGCACTGGAACAGGTTGCCCAGAGAAGTGGTAAATGCTCTATTCCTGGCAGTGTTCAAGGCCAGGTTGGACACTGCCTTGGGTGACACAGTCTAGTTTGAGGTGCTCTTCCCTTGTCAGAGGGGTTGGAACTAGATGTTCTTATGGTCCTTTCCAACCCAAACCATTCCAAGGTTCTATGATTCTATGATTATTTTATTTGGGTGATGAGCTAAAGATCAAAATTGTCAATAATCTCTTGCTAAGTTATCTTATAGAGCCATTTGATTTGCTGGTGAGTTTGTTGTTTGGGGGTTTTTTCCCCCACTTAGAAGAGTATTTTGTATTGTGTAGTCTGTGGTGTTCATGTGCATTAGAACTGCTTTTTAAATTGCATCTCACAGTGTATAAATACATATAGAATCCTCTGCTTTAGACAGTATTCCCATGACTGTCAACAATTATTGCAGGCCAGTTGTATAACGCTAGTATAATTTGTTTGACTCTATTGCAAGTGATGTCTGGATTTACGCTTTCCCTGCCTGTTCCATTTCAGTTCCTGTCATTAAGTGACGTAAAAGCAGGGAAAGAACAACTCCCATTTAGGGTTTCATGTGAAAGAGTATACTGCTGCATGATCGTTTTAAAAAACATGGTTTGTAACTTTCAGGGGAGTTAAGACCACGCATTAAATTCGTTAACTCGTGTAATTTCTTCCACTCAACATTTCTTTACCATTTAAAATTGTTTTCATCTTTCTGAGGAAGAGCATATATTGGCATGATCTCCTTAAACTGCAGTTTGGTAAATGACTTGTTTAAATTTAAGGAAAAGAGGTTGTTGATAAGTATAGTTTTCTAATACTCTTCCTCAGATGTCATTTACTTTGACTAAATTTATTTAAACCACCTTAACCTTTCAGAGAAAGGCCAGGAGATGTTTAAAAGAATAATATGTGTCTGACATTTTGGTTTACCAAAAGGACACCATCATAATTCTGTAGTGCCTCTGTTAAAAATAAGCTAAGAAAAGGAAACTAAAATCTCTTTTTCTTTCTGCTTAATTTTGAAAAAATGGAAGGAAATTTGATTGATAGTTGCATTAGAAAGTGACCTGCAAAGGTAATCACCAAATGCATTGATTTGTCACTGCGCCAGGATGTGCCAACTATCTTCCTCCTAGAGGTAGCCTTTCCCTCTCTTAATAGTTACCTTAGTGTTTCACTATTAAAATATGCTTTTTTGTGTGTGTTCTTTCTGATACTGACCATTAACTTCTCCCACAGCTCTGACTTCAGCGTGTCACTGCCAGTCATGACTGTGTGCTTGTCACAGCATCATGGGAAGGTGTGGGCTGAGCATGGGGCTGAGCAGAGCATTGCAGCATTATAGAATGGTTTGGGTTGGAAGGGACCTTAAAGGTCATCTAGTTTCAACCCCTCTGCTACAAGCAGGGTGATTTTAAAAATATTTGATGGGGTTTTAATATTATTTTATTGTAAATGCTCCTTGCTTTCTATTTTTGTGTGCACTATGATTGTTTTGTGTAACTTAGAGTTGTGTAAATCAGTGTGGAGAGCCTAGGTGACTGCCTTTGGTCTGCAGAAGTGTGTAACTGGGTGACTCTGTGCTGAAGCTTATGAAGCATTTTGTGCTGCAGGAGAGCCATGTGGCAACTGGTTCTTCTTCTTTTGGATTGGAAATATCTTCTACCTTGGCACTTCAACCTTGGAAAATACAAACCTAAGCCGGGTTCCCTGGCTGATTTTAACATGCTTCTATCTTGCTTTCAGAGTGTTTCCACTTCGTAGTCATTTCTGTTTAAACATTTCCAGGTCTCAGGAGTTTATTGTCAAAAAACTATAAATTGAAGAAGTAATTTTCTAATTATTAGTAATCTCAGAGCTACAGAGCTTCTTTTACTCATGTTGCTCTTCTCACACTGTGAATTACAGCTGTGTATCAATGGGCAACCCAGGTACAAAAGTTTTACTCATAGTTTCGTTATACTGCGAATCAGGTGCAAAGATACTAAGTAAATTCAATTAAATCCCCTGTTTTTACTTTTTTTCAGCAGATCTGGAAAACATATCTGAATTTTAGCACTCAAAGAAGTGACAATATATGGAGCAAGACATTTCCATGTATATTTTTTTTTGTTTTGTTTTGTCGTTATCCATAGGCCTTGTGAGAACTACACAGGCAGTGTGGCTCTTGTGGAGGGCTGTTGCAGGAGAAGGTGATGCAGGAGAGAGGAATTTATTACGCAGTGCCAGCCAGTTTCCTTGGTTTGTGCTGGGTGTGCAGTTGTGGTGGGTTACAAAAGAGACCTTAACATAACTTTAGCATTTATTATTGTGGGAAACCACCAGCTTTATGTCTGCTTGATGACATCACTGTCAGCAGAGACAGCCATATCTGATAAACATAGTGGAACCTGGAGCATGCTGCAGCATGACTTTATCAAGGGTTTTCAAACCCTGGTCAGGTAGAATGAGGTATTTTGATAACAAGACAGTCCCATGTTCTTTTTGTCACCCACTATGCACAGTGGCAAAAGCAATCTCACTTCTAATGACACATCATTCCTGCAGAAATGACTGCAGCAGATGCTTGTGTGCAGAAAAGCTGGCTGTGCTTGGAGCTTTTTTTGCAAGTCAGGTGGGGTGGGAATAAACATGGTGAACAAGAATAAGGAATTGTTTTCAGCTTTGGAGCCCATGACTAAATATAATTGATAAAGGATCGAAGGTATTGTTTGTTTTCATTTTCATAAAGTGATTAGGTGGTAGTAGATAATAACTTGCAAATAATCAGGGAAATAGTGTCTTTTCTTTGAATTGATGTTTTGTTGTTGTCTTCTTGGTGCAACAAACTTTTTAAGCCCTGCTACTCCAAGGGCTCACTTACACATAGTATTTTGATCGTATTGTATTTCTTGGTGAGAGATTTTATTCTTCATTTCTTTATAACATTCAAAAGGCTCAGCGATGTCAAAGGCATCACTGTCCCACACCAGCATTCACATTATTAGTATTATTTAATTTTGACAATAAAACAGGGATAATGAATTCCTTGAGAGGGTGAACACTTCATGACATTCAAGTTTTCCCCTCTCTCCCTGGATGGAACAATAATCCTGCTCAGCTGCAGATCCTCAGCTAGCAGGCATTCTTTAATGGACATACTGTTTTGCAATAAACTAATACTTCATCAGGTGCTCTAACCTTTCCAATAGTAACATGCAAAAGATAACAAAATTCGTAACTGCATGACAAAAAGAATAGTTATAATAGCATAGATATATGTATTCATTTTGTTCGCTCTTGCATAGTGATATATTCATTTGCCACTGAGGAGGTCCAGGGCTGGAGTGCTTGCCCTGTTAGAAATTTCTTGGGAAGGTGGTTTAATTAGCCTGGAGAAGACAGACCTTTGGGGCATCTGAACAGCAGTCCTGCCCATACTCACAGTGGTTATTGAAAGGATGGAGACAGGCTGTTCACAGCCGTGCATGGTGGAGGGTGAGAGGCAGCAGGCATAAGCTGAAATAGGAGAGGTTCAGACTGGGTATAGAGAAAATTCACTGCAATTTGAATTCAGCAAAGGAGTAGAACAGGTTGCCCAAAGAAGTCTCCATATTCAGGAATTATTAAGCAAAGGCTGGCTGAAGCCCTGGTCTGATCCTGCTGGTGACCTGGCTTTCAGCAGTGGTTGGAACAGGTGACCTTCTGAGGTCCCTTCCAACCTGGATTATCCTAGTATGCTCATTTATTGTTTAAAGTGCATAAATGACTACATTGGTAGTATTTTAAATTGGGTAGATAAATCAGTATTTTTTTGATTTGTTGAAATTGTTGAATTTGGAAAGAAGTTTGGATGCATCAGGTGTGTCTATGCTTGTTGTGGTTCAAGCCCAGCCAGCAACTTGGAACCACGCAACCGCTCGCTCACTCCCCCCCACTCTTCCTTCCTCCCCCCGCTCGGGGAGGAGAATTGGAGGAATGTCACTCCCACGGGCTGAGATAACAGCACTCCAGTAACTAAGGTATAATACAAACCACTGCTGCTACCAATAATAATGGTAAGAGAAATACCAAGGGGAGAGGACACAACCGCTCACCACCCGCCGACCGATACCCAGCCCGACCCGAGCAGCGATCTGGGCCTTCCGGGTAACTCCCCCCAGTTTCTATACTGGGCATGACGTGCTGTGGTATGGAATAGCCCTTTGGCCAGTTTGGGTCAGGTGTCCTGCCTCTGCTTCCTCCTGGCTTCCCCTCCTCCCTGGCAGAGCATGAGACTGAGAAAGTCCTTGGTCAGAGTAAACATTACTGAGCAGCAACTGAAAACATCGGTGTTATCAGCGTTGTTCCCAGACTGAAAGTCAAAACCACAGCACTGCACCAGCTACTAAGAAGGAGAAAAAATGACTGCTGTAGCTGAACCCAGGACAATGCTTTACAGCTGTGTTTGCATAATGCAGACATATTTAAGTTACTGGAGCCCTGGGCTGTAAAGTAGCAATGGTGCTGGTAATTTCTGAATAAACATATCAGTTCTGTGTGTACCTGGTTTCAGCAAGTTAGGAATAAGATTTTCCATTTTTTCTAGGAAAAAAAAAAGTTTGCACAGCTTCTTTTAATTGCATCTTTCTTGCGGTTTCCAAATTGGGATGGACTCTTCAAGTTTAGCTTGCCTGTGGTTTTGATTGTCCCTCATCATTTGTGGGTGTAAAAGATGCTGATCTTAGGTTTTGGATTTAGTTAGGGAGATAATTTACATGGTGATGTGTCATGCCCTTATCCATCCACTTGTTTTGTGCGATGTGGCCAGGGTGTATAAATAAAGTTATCTTGAATGTGCTCCAACTCTGTGTTTGTAGAATTGGAAGTGTCTGTTTTCAAGCAATTAAAATTCTCTTTTTCTTAACTCTGACCCTTCCCCACCAACATAAAAGCAAACCCAAAACTTTTTTAAATAGTCACCATTGCCAGGGAAAACTACAAATAAGATTTCTTACCCATGGTGATCCTCTCTCCTTCTTAAAAAGCCAAGGTCCCTCTCTTCAGCCGTGAAGACGTGGTTGGGCTGCTTCAGATAGGGGTGGCTGCCAGAGTCCACCTGGCCACGCACCATCCCAGTGCTGATGACACAGTGCCACATGGGGCTTTGGCATTTGCCTAGTGCTGGCTGTGCTGGTGTGGGTGCATGGACACAGGCGCTGGTGCTATTCCTACGTACACAAAACCAGATTGTGCTGGTATAAGACTTTTATGCCTTTTCTCCATAGTTATTCTAATTTGGTCACACCAAGAGAGATACAACCTTTGATTCTTATAGAGAAAATCTGGGGCAGTACCTCTGTCTAATATATTTGTCTACAGATAACACCATTAGCTCCTCTGCTCTGCTAGTGCGATGAAGGCCTGCAACACTCTATGAAGCAAGCAAAGAAATAGCTTCTAATACAATTGATAATTTCTGCAAAAAAAGTTTTCTTCTATTAAATAAGGGGATTAAAAATATCTTTAAAATATATTAAGGCATGGATACGAAATTACAGAAATCAAAGTCTTCAAACTTGAGACCATGACTGAAGTTACACCGTTGCTCTTCTGCCCTTCCTGAAAGTCGTGTGAATTAAGGACAATGTCAGCTGTGACTCTGCATTTCTCGCTTTTGTCAGTTTGTGTCACAACCTTAGCATTATTTAAATGAACTTTTCTTTTTTTTTTGTATTTAATATCCATATTCAGGTATTCAAGCCATAATTTCTGTTAGTAAAAGTGACATTTTGTAAAGTTCATTATTTTTTAGAGAGAAAATCTCAGGCCCTTAAAAAAATAGACATTAAATAACAGAATGGCCGTGTCTCCAGGCTAGCAGTCATCCCTACAGTTTGTCATTTTAATACCTGAATACCTGTGAAAAAGAAGTTTGATGATACCTAGGTTGTTTAGCCTGACTTGGCTGCCTGACCACCTGGGAACTGCATCCATCAGTGTGAGTTGCATCCCTGAACCTTAGCAGGGTCCCATGGGCACCTTTGACTACATTTCTTCTGGCACTTTTGCATGGCAGTTTTCATGATGCACCATGAAAACTCTGTCAGGTTTGTCTCCAGTGTTGGTGTTAAGATCGTACAGCACAGTGTGAGCACTATGAGCTGTCTCATCAACAGGTCCCTTCCCATCTGGTTTGTAGGTGTTATGCGCAAGCCAGTGCATGTGGATGAGGACCTTGGGACTCCAGCTATTGTAAAATGGAGTCCATTATTTATAATAATTTTATTGCAGAGAGGAAAAGGGAAGAATCAAGTAACTTGATATACAAGGGAGAAGTGGACTAGAGGGACATGTCATCTACAGGCTTTTCCAGCAACCATCCATGCAGCAGTCTGGCCATTTGCACATCATGGCTAGCATTCCCTTTTGTTTATCTTGCAGCAATGTAATATAAAAAGTCAAAAGGAAATAGTTGTGCCTCCAGGTACTTTTAAGTGACTAATAACAGGTCTGAAAGCACCTGAGCTTGATAAGCACAGACAAAAAAAGCCCCCATGCTCAGAAGCTGTGGCTTTAACATGTCTGCTTGCTGAGACTTGAGTTATCTCCAGTAGTGTTCTCGGAGTTTTGAACTGTCTCCAAATACAGGCATGGATTACACTAACCTGCTTGCAAATGCCAACGAGGAGTAATAGTGAAGTTAACAAACCAATGGGCAAGGGATAAATACCAATCTGAAGATGACTTTGAACAAATGAGATGCATTATTTGTTAGGAGCAACTTCAACAAAGAGATAGGTAGAGTAGCCTCAGTTGTTCTGGCTAAATGCTGGCTCAGATATTTGAGGTTTAGCTTTGTCAGATAAGCTTCCGAGAACATCTCTCAGTTTTATCATTTGTTTGTAGTGGGACTGACTGCTTAGAGGAATGGCATCTTGTTGCACATAGAGCAGGGAGTGAGGGTGGTGGCACCTCTTCCAGACCTGCTTCAGCTATTCACAGGATCACTGGCTGTTCCTGTGCTTTAGGAGCTGTCCACACCTGGAAACATTATTAATTCTCCATCTTCACAGAGCTCTGTCCTCATGCTCAGCTTTCTGTAGGGTGGCATTTTGCCAGCTCTGGTGGCATTTAAGGAGAACTCTGTGTCAGTGCTTGTAATAACATGCATCTTTAATAAAATGACTTATGAACTGAGACTATAGGATCCTACGAGTAAGGAAGAGAGGGGGATCTGTTTGTTACACTCTGTGCCCAGCCACTATCACCAGCTGATTTTTATAGTATTTAAACTGAATATTACAAGCCTTTGTGCATATTGTAAGCCTTTTAAGGGTTAGGTCCCCCTTCAGTTGCAGTGATGCTCCATCAGGTGCCCAGTGTCACATATCTTGTATGACAAACATTTGATGTGACACTTATGCACGCAGGTTGCTCCAGAGATATTTTTATAGGTCAGACTAAATATCACACATCCAGCCCTTCAGTCAGGTAGTGGAGCCGTCTGTGATTGCAGCTAATGGTCTTGGAAGTTGCTATGGTTCCTGGTAAACAGCATCCTGTGGCTTCTGCTCCCATCTTTGTCGGAGCAAAGGGGCATATATCAGCAGGGACATCAAGTGAGTTGGTGCCAGCATTAGCTCCAGGTTTCTCCAGACAATCAGCTAGTCCAACTGGCTGTAATTTCTTTTTCATCCTTCCTGTTGGAAACTCAACTGGTATCCAGCTAGCCCAGCAGTTCAGCTGTGCCTGGCTTTCCCAGCCATTCAGCAATCATACGATCCTCTACAAATCTCTCACGGGTTGGTGTTCCATCACCTGCTTGTCCCTAGCTAGGTGAACAATTGAAAAAGGAGTACGTGGTAGTAAGGTCAAGGAGAATATGAACAGGCAGGGTCTTGAAACACCTGCACATGCTGTAAGGATTAGACAATTAGGAAGGATGTAACAATGCTAGTTCTTACCCAAACCTCTTGGGTTTGCATGTGTGCCCTGGAGATCACAGGAGACCTAGTGGTGCTTCTGATGTGTTTAGTGTACAGTAGGGCCATGAATACAATTAAAGGGGGTGTCCTGCAGAGTTTCACCACTTCTCTTTCCAGTCCTCATCCTGAAGCTGCATCCTGAAACAAAGAAATGTAAAATAATTTGAAAGCTAGGATGAAAAGAATTTTAATTATTTAAAAGTTTGGAATAGTTTTTAGTATCCTATCATCTTACAGAAGATAACTAACGACAGTGATATTTGGTACTTGGAAATGTAATTGCATACAATAAATATGTGATTTTTTTTAAAAATAGAAGTTTTTGATTTTATTTTAATAATCTCAAAGATCTATTTTGGCTTATAATTTGCAACGTATGCTTTCTTGATATTTCTCTGTTGTCTTTTGGGAGACTCTCAGAGAAGGGGAAAGGAACATTGCAATGTTGAGGGTGAGTGAGCAATCCTTTTTGCTTGGTCTTCCCGGCCTTGCAGCTTACTATGGAGGTAATTCAGCACAGAAGTCTCTGATTAGCTCAATTTTCAATTATGCTTTCCCGTCACCTTTAAACAACCGCTGCTTAACCCATGTTACAGAGAACGAGTTGCAGATTCAGAAACAGATACCTAGCCAATTATATTCTTACATGTATTCCAGATAATGCTAAACAGGTTTTATATTTACTTTCGTAGGTTACTTTCATGCTATATGTGCTGTGGGTGGTTTTTTATCTACATTTGACACCACAGGGACTCTCTGGCAATGTGTGTCTGTCAACAACTCTCTAAACATCTTAAATGCTTCTAATATAAATACAGAAAAAACTCCATGTAGCAATTATTAAACTAGCACAAATGTTTCACTGATTTTAACGGCATTTAACTGGTAGGTTTTTTCTTCATTAAGATAAACAATGGAATTAATTGGAATGCTGCAAAAACATCTGTTAAGTTACAGGAGTATTGGGAACTCTTCCCTGCTCGAAGTCACCAGAGGAAGCTGTCTGGAGGTGCAGCAGGATGAACACACTCGTGGGCTCAGGTAAATTTTGCTGTACCTTTGAATTTAGGAAACAAATGTCATGTACTGAATTTTAGAAGCACGAAACTTGCAACATGGGAATTGTCAGAATAAGAATCAAAAAAAAAAAAAGGAGCTGAAGGGATACTGAGGGAACATCTTTTTAAAATGAAACGATGAAGAGAGAGTATTGATTAATTCTCTATATTACAATATAGTTATATATCATGCTAGACTCTCACATTGGAAAGTCTTCCTGGCCAAAACTACCTTCACGTAAACAGGCAAGAAAATGGCTGAATAGAGAGGGGAGCAGAAAGTTTTCCCAGGGATGCCTCTTGGAGGGAGGCACAGACTGTAGATCTTGCTGATGCACTGAAAAGGTCATCCAAGATAGTGACGATTTGTGATGTTTTGCAGGTGGTGTGGTTGCTATACCATTTCAGTATGTGCTCTAGAACCATAGCCATTGTATTTTGCAGGTTTTTCTATGTGTAATATGGCTTAAGGCAGTCTGTAGTATTTATGAAAGGTAGACCATGCTGCAGTCGTTTTCAGACTGAGCTGGAGTCAACAGTGCTGTGTTATTCTGAAAAACACCAACTTTGCATGGAGTCGTATAAACACGAAAGTAACTTTAAAAACAGAGTATCATTTGCTCACAAAGGGTAAGACCTCAGTTGTGTAGAGTACCCAGTTTCGGGCAGCTTGTTTCAAGAGTTAGGAACTGCTGGAGAAAAAAGCAAAATGTGTGATGAGAAATACAGCAAACATGACCTATGAAGAAATGTTGAGAGATGAGGCATTGCCTGTTCTACAGGACGCTAAAGGAAAGCATATTAACAGTCTTCAAATACATAGAAAGACTGCTGCTGGAAGGGGCGGGGTAATCTGCTCTCCACAATCACTTGGAAAGGATGGGGATGGTACATGTATATGGTACAGAGAGCTGCGTTAGGTATTAGGAGTTTCCAGGCAGTAGGATGAGGCAAAGATGGAAATAGTTGGGGAATACAGGATTCATTACTGGAGGTGCTTGGGACTGACGTTGCCAGGAATGTTTTAGGTATGGGTGATGCTCTCTGGATGTGGGAGTGAAAAGTGGTATTTTTTAGAACTCCTGTGTTGTTACTACAAGAAGAGGTGAGCTAGCTATTCTTTTGGTTCTGCATGCCCGTGAAGTCTGGGTAAAGTAAAGGTAAAGCCTCCGCTGGTGGGTGCTTTGAGTTTGACCAACATCATCCCCACATGTGCCTTGTTATACCCTTCCAATGCTTTTTAATACCTAGTTTCTTTTGTATTTTCTGTCTGAATTTCAGCAGTCCTTAGCTAGTTAGTGCTCTGTCTTTTCTCCCCACCAACATCACCAAATGGCCTTTGACATTTTCCTAAACATGGTTTGTGCAGTTAATATTGAGTGTATCAAGCTACTCTTATTGAAATTTTTAAAGTTAATGGATTGATAGTTTTTTCCTTAATTTCTTTAATTTCCTAATAAGTCATTGTTTTTATATTTTAATGGCCTCCATCGGAGGTACTGTAATGTATTTATTGGTACGCATAATTTATGCTGAATTTACATTTTGAGTTTAATTCCTTTTTTGTCAAGCTGCCTTTTCATCAGGTACTACCAGTTTAAAATGAAGAATCCTTTTCCCCTCAGGTGAGAGATGAAGACTTTTCCTGGGGTGGAAGGAAGGGGCTGTGTAATCCTGGTGCTCTTCCTCCTCAGGAGCTGTTTGCTTGCATCAGACTTCCCAAATTAACAGTGTCCAGACTTACTGTCATCTGGAACTGATGTTAGATTTACCCCACATTGTTTGAACAAAGCTCAGGAGAGGAGGCGGCTGTCTCCAGACTCACTGTCTATGCCTTTTATCCAGTTCTGACATAATTTATTGGAAATGAGAGGAATTGTTTCAGAACAAGCATCTCTGACAGCTTGGCAGATTGATAGAGAGGTTTTCTGATTTCATCTCTTTTTTCTTTTTTTTAAATGAAACCTTCCTACCACTTGCCAATCTCTCAAGTATCATCGGTGTCATGATATCAGATGCAAGATAGCAAGTTCCTGAATTAGCATTGCAGGAAGGAGGTAATTTAATTTACTGTGGTCTGTCCCTTGGTTATTTATCCTCTTACGAAATACCTAGGTTTTTTTAGTGACATGTGGAACACATGCAATATAAATTTTATTTAGCCTAGGAAGGACCCCTCCAGGTCACCTAATGAGCCATAGGTGCTGAACAGACCCGGGCATGCCATGTCATTTGGGATCCAATCCTGCAATCAGGAATGAGGCAAAATTCTCACTGTCTTCCTCAAGTAAATACAGAGTGTCTCCACCCCATCATCAAACACGTCCTTTAATAGTTCTGTGTTGTAGGAAATCCCATACTCTGCACTAATTGAAAGGTACAAATAAAACTAACGATTTTTTCAGGTTTACTTACTGGTGACATCACTTAAATAGTGCTTGGGACTGTGGGCTTAATGAGAAAAAGCAGTGTATGGTATGGTTTACTTACCAGCCATAAACTGCCACTTTAAAAAACATCAGAATAGCAAATACATCAATAAAGACACCTTAAAGAATTTTAGCAAATTAGTATTTTTTAAAAAGATTTTTTTCTTCATTCAGAGGAAAAAAAGTCTCTGCCTCCCCCCCAACATACTAGTATTTCTGTTTGGAAAATAAGCAGCTTGACAGAAAGACTTTTCCTCTCATACCTGACTTACTATTTTTAGCTCTGATCCTGTAAAACATTAGCTTAATTTCTGATAACAGTTCCGTGCCACTCTTGGAGTGTAAATATTAGGTACACAGGTGAAATTCAGTAATTTAGTGCCTTGATGTCCTTTGCCTGATTTGGTGTGTGATGTTAAAATGAATTATAGTAATAAATTACTTACACTCGGGAAACAAGATTATTTTGCAATATTATTGCAGCCATTCCTCTTCCCCACATTTGCCATTTTTATATAAGATCTTGATTTTTTGCAAAATGTCAGAATTCCACCCCACAGTCCTGTTGTGAAAACCTGGGTGTTCAGAGTGGCACGGAACACACTGAGGTGTGGGGAAAGCGAGCTTGATGGAGTTGCAGAGAGCTCTGACACCCTTCATGCACTTGATGAAGAGTCACTGTAGCAGTGTCTTTATGGGAGAGGAGCAAACTAGAAGAAGGAATTGTGATGAGAAACATCATTACCTTTAGGCGTATTTTCCAAAAGTGAGGTGGCTGGAAAGAATTTTAAAATACTAATGTCCAGTCTGTGTAATTGTGATATATCTCCACCTCAGCTTATATAACTTTTTGTTAATATTTTAACTGGCAGTTTCCAAGTGAAAAACAGTGAAGATGGAAAATGTAGAACCTGAATTACCACCCTGATAGCTGCTGGTTCAGAGGCAGTGTAGATACTGGCCAACATCCTCTCTTATCAGTTACAGTGTATCTCAAGGGATGTCTGAGGTTTAAATCCTTGCTTACTCCACCCCACATATACAAACCACTTCTTTTTTTTTTTTTTTTTTTTTTTCCATAAAGTCACTTTCAGGTGTCTTCCTAGTAGAATTTTAGAAGTATTTATTATTCTCTTTCCTAGGTTTCTCCAGATGTTTTGCTACAGGGTAGTATTACTGAATAGATTAGTGCAGCTGGTTAGGAGACACTGTGCTAAATAAGTAGAGCATCTGTGGTTTGTCTAGGGAGGTTGAATTTCAATTAATTAAATGTGCACCTAACTTGCAAGGATCTTTTGCATTTCAGTTAAACTGACTTCAGAGCAGACCTAAGATTTATTCTTGCCTTTTAAATTAACTGCCAGATCCTTAGCTGATATAAATTGTTGAGCCTCTCTTGACATCAGTAGAGCTCAGTTTACACCAAAAGGGATATGGGTCATGGCAGAGAAATAGTCTTTGTATGAGCCCAAGTGTTACTTGGCTGCTATAATAGTTCAGTGGAAGTAAAGCATTTATTTTCTTGAAAAGCAGAAGAATGTTATTTATTTTCTATATTTTGTGCTAGTTTTTTCCGGTAGGATTATGATAAAATATATCTTTGTGAATTGAAGAGGTAAGATGGTTTTAGTATTTTAATTAAAAAAATGTTATTTAGATTTTTTTTTATGTTTATTTTTTTGTTTAGTAGAGCAAAAGAGGAAGTCAGTAATTTTTCCCTGGTAAAATGATGTTGGCACAATTATTTATCAGAATCATTGCTGCAGTCTACATCACTTATGGTTATACCTGTGATGTTTAGATGAATTCCTGCCTTAATACTCTGTCAAAATGTCTTTTATCATTATTCAAATATTTGGAAAATGGATTTTTTATGAAAAGGCATTGTAATACTGGATGCTATCAAAATCTTTCCCACAGTATCTCCAATAAATTAAAGAACCTGATATATAAATGTTAGGTGTTAAATAGGATAATTTGGAAAGTATAGAACTAGGCTTATGTTTTTCTCATATATATTAAGTGCTTTGAATATAAGTCACTTTGTGATACCAGATTGCTTGCTATATTGCTATTGAAACATACATGGCCTCTCTTCCCCTGTCTTTACATGAAGCGTCAGTCCTAGATGGGGCAGGGGTTGAGCAACTGTATGTGAAAACATTTTAAACCTCTTCCTCTGGCTGTTTCCATTCCCATCCATGGGCAATGCTCTCCTCTGCAGGGTATTGGGGGCACTTGGCACTTAAGGGACTTGCCTCAGTTCCCTTGGCATCCCAAAGTCACTGAGACAGCTAACATGTTCTTTAAGTCATGGGAAAAATCTGCTTGGGAATTTTTAAAGGATGCACCATTCCTCAATATCTTTGCACATCTGCTATCTTCTCTTTGGACTTTTCTCTTGCACCAGGCATCACCAGCCCCCAAGTTGATTTGTTCTAAGGATACAAGCATCTTCTTCTTCCCACAGCCCTGCTGAAATCACAGGAGGAATGTGAAAACACTTTTCCCCTCCAAAGGCTAACCAGCCCTTTTCAAATTCTTTTAAATAGGTATCAGTACCTGGCTTTTACAAACAAGAGAAATTAGACTTTGTAGCATTTTGCTATTTGAATGACCTACTCAGTGGAATTACAGCAGCAAACTAATCCTTTAGGAGAGATGGCTCTATCAATCTTTGGATTTTTCTAATGTGGAAGCTACTCAATTGCATCTCAGAAATCAGGGAGGTAATTACTCATGCAGACAGCACAAAATGAAAAAAAAAAAAAAGCAAGTTCTGCTGAGTATCCCTTTTAGAACAAGCAGTGGAACAAGGAAAACAGCCTCTATAATCAGTCAAATTCTTCCACTAATTTTTCAGGTGTTGAAGGCTATAGTGGGGATACATGCTATGAAAGTTAACAAAGCAAAGTGGCTTTAATAGAGGGGTTTACGAGAGAAAAATGCCTTTTATTAGGCAAACATACTATTTTAGATGTCGTTCCCTATGCTACAACTTCATTGTTTAAAATAAACATGTTCTGAGATAAATACATTTACAGATCTCTTCTGAGGCATTTTGCTACAATGACAACATCCAACTGTCCAGTAATCAGTACAGCAGGATAGATGCTGCTTCCATCTGATGAGTGTCACGAATCTGCAGATGAAGTCAGGAAGGTGCAACCTCAGAAGAGCACTCACACCCTGTTATCACTGATAAATGATGATGTATTTAATTTTAAATTCAAGTGCTACTAGATTGATACAAAGAGAGCATATATAGAAATAAAAAAATTTATTTAATACTAGCTGGAACAACTGAAAAGAACTAGTGTTTTTGTATGTGTCGGATTGCTTTGAGTCCTATCTAAATTATTAGTCTAAAATATTATTACCAGGGTTTGACAGACGCTGCTGCAGGAGAGATTGTGGATACCTGTTTGTTGAGCAAGAGGCTTCTCATCCTGAAAGGGGAAACCTTTCAATGCAACAGCTTACATGAACACAAGTAGACTTTGTATTCAGGAAGACATGGAACAAATCTCTGACATGACTCCAAGAAGCCAGTTGTAACCTGGAGAGAAATTTCTTTCTCTTTCACTCTAAATGATGTTGGGCTAACTGTAGCCATGTCTAGTTACACCAGACTGTGGTCATCATCAACCTAACTTTTGTTAGTTTTGTTACAGGATCTACTTATGCAACATTTTCAGTAAAAGTGTTACTGGTAGTCAGCTGGTTCTCACTTTTAAAGACAGTAAGACTTCTATTTTCCTATAGTATGTATGACTTTTTTGGCGGGGGGACTTTGGGTGGCTGAAGGCAAGTTTTACTCAGTCTTAGAAAACCGAGGAAAAGAGGGAATCAACTGCCTCAGCCTTTTCCATGTCCTTTGTCACCAGATCCCCTGCCCCATTCAGCAGCAGCATTTTCCCTGGTCTTCCTTTTGGTGTTGATAAAGGGCAAGAACCATGAAACTGTTCAAAAATACCCATCTCTGAGTCTTCATGGTAAAGTGTAAAATATGCTTTTAATGTAAGCCACGTATCTTTAAACATCAGTAGAAGATTAAGCAAATGCTTAGTGGAGCATTACTGTATTAAAACAGCAGTGACTGCCATGAACTTCTGTTGATGTCAGTGTGGGCCTGTTGACATATGTAAGGGTCTTTTTCAAAAATTCATGAAGTGAGAAGTGTTACTTTTTGTTTAAATTTTGAGACTCCTGAGGAAACAGGGAGGTAGCAGGCCTGCTATCAAATGCGCTGTCAGACTGAAAATCAAAGAGAGGTTTTTGAATGAATGTGAAGGCCCAGAGGGTCTCTTAAACACTCTATGCCAGATGCTAGAGTAGGGGTGAAAGTGTGCTCTGTGCCTAACCTGAGAATTCGTACTGTGCGTCGCCTGTGTTTCAGGCAGCCCAGCTTGTTTGCTTACACATGGTTCCTAATTTGAAATAATGATATTTGGAAAATACTTATTGAGTATAAATAAAGAACATTAAGTTCCTTAGTTCTTAAAGCTTTCTTGATTTCAGTAGAGTTATGATAATTTACACCTCTCCAAACCCAGCTGTGAAAGATAGCAGAAGTATACATAAACTCCTGCAGTTGCTTTATGCCCAAGTCTTACACGTTGAGGCACTGCAACACAATTCTACATCGACAGTTATTTTAGCATTTGCCCTGTCAGGTAGCAGTTTACCCACCCTTTTACTTTTTTAAAGCAAAACCAGATACTAAATGGAGGTACTACAGTACTACATTCTCTACTTTGCATGCTGCCTGGGATGTGTGTTTTTTTCTGCCATTTCTCCAAACATCCAAATTGTCTGATAAGAGTTTTGAAAAAATTAAATCCTCCACCACAAATTCAATACATGTTTTACCATTTCCCTTGCTCCCCTGGGCACTGGGAAGCAGCCACTTCTGGGGTGCAGTTCCTGGGGTAGGGGACAGCCTGGCGGGACACCCCTCTGTACCACCTCTGGCATGTGAGAGCAGCTGGTTTCACTGCAGATCACCACCCACCACACTCATTGGGTGCTCTCCCTGAAGCACTCCGCTTCATCCTTCACTTGCTCCAAATTGGAGCTTGAGCAGCACAGAGACCATCCTTGTTGGGGAAGTTTTAGTATTTAGGACCAAGTGATTGAGCCAAGGAGCCTTCAGTTCCTGAAAACAACACAGCCAGGTGCATGCTGCAAGCTGTACAGCTCTTTATATACTGGAGACGTTTATTTTCCTAACCTGCTGCTGCTTCTGTTGATTCCTCACCATGTTTAGCTGTGCTCCTGTCTGGGCACCTGCAGAGACAACTGGGTTTTTGATTTGTTGGTTATTTTTGATAACAGTGCTTGAGTCCACCCAAACTACACCACATACACCAGGATGAGGCAGGAAATAAAGAGGTGGGTGTATGCCCGAGACCAACACCATCTCCCCAGGTTTCTGGGGGGAGAAAAAAAAATATGAAAAAAAGGGTAATACTCCCAGTCTGGGCAACAGCGTCCAGTCTGTCCAAACCTCCCCTGTTTTCAGCTGAGGATGAAATAACTCTTAGCTTCTGTCCAAAACTACTGTGTGCTACTGTGTGTGGTGCAGTTACCCATTTTCATCACCAATTGAGGGAATGGTTCAAGGTTTAATTATTCAGTATCTGTGAAGCACCTTGAGATCTGCAGATGAAAGACTCCACAGAAGTGCAAAGTATCATTTTTATTATAGGTTTCATGGACAGAAGTGGGGGCATGCTTGACCTGATAATGTTAAAAGCCTGGTGGGCTTGCCAAGCTTTAATGTGATCTGTTAAACACAGTATTAGTGGGGTGTCTGGGTCTGAACAGCTATGGTGCTGACGACATGTAATTCACATTCCTTGTCTGCTATAGGCAAAACTCCTTGTGCAATTACCACTGGGATTTGTGAAAGGAGGAGATATTTTTCACTTTATTGTTATTTTTATCCATTTGTAGCATCCTTCTAAATATTCAGACTGAGTGGGTGTTTGCTAACACTTGACATAAGTAAAGGGGTTTTAATTTTAAAATGTTTTAAGGAAATAATCCTTTTTTCAGGCTCTGTCAAACATTTGCCAAATTAGATGGAAATATTTCTCCTTCAGTATTTACAGACAATATATTTGCGTGTAACTGATACAACTCATGCTTGTATGTTAGCAAGATAATTGTGTTATCTAATTATATATTTTTCTAATAATCTTAAAGAAGATTAACAAAGAAGATAGATCACCTCTCTCAACATGTGCACATTTATATATACACAGATACAATAATTTATATGTATATTTAAGTATGTGTGCGTGTGTGCTGTAATGTATCTGGGATATTAATGAAAGCTTATAATTTGTACTAGCTTGACTCGCATAAAATCACAGACCCTCCTCCAAAGTCAATTCAATAATTGCTAGAACAAGAATAGGAAAACATAAATAATCTTTCAAGGGAATAATTTTGTAAAAGAATCTGTGAAGTATCTTATTTTTGATATCAGGAGTATAATGGAAATACTCATAAAGGTTTCCTCTGTTTCAGGATTTGAGGATTGCTCTTTTTTTGCAGTGGTAGGAGGTTCTGGTCTTCATTATAATGATCTACGGTATATTTAAAGGACTGGTCATGTTTAAAAGTGTTACTTTAAGAAAACCCATGCATATCTGACATTAGAGAAATATTTTAGATTGCAGAATAAAGCAAATACATTTAATGCAGTGCATTCTGCAGAAGCAACTTTTAGGGGAAGAAATCCCTGAAACCTAATTGTGTGCACATTATAAATAATGCATAAATCATGTTGTTCTTGTACAAACATTTTAAAATCCTAATCAGATTTAATATGCTGGATAGAGTTAAATTAATCTGTAATCATGTGTTTAGTTACAATTTCAGCATGATATCCCAGAAAATGGTGCAAAACAAATAAAGCATTTCTAGAGATGTTCAAACTTGTGTGTTACTTCCTTACATAAGTTTTTACATTCACAGAAGGTTACTCCGTTGTGGTCATCTTCATACTGGAAAAAAATTTATTCTGTATTTTTTAAGACCACAAAACTTGAATTATTTATTTATTTTTAGCCTTGAGAGGGGGATGGGATGGGGGGACCTGGGAGGGGAGACAACACCAATTCTTCTTTCATCAATTAGGTCATCAGTACCCAGGAGTTTGCTGTTGGCAAGGAGCCTTCAACAATTTGGATGTTACACTGGCCCATCATAGGTATGTGTTCTGAACATCAGCCAGAAGGCCCCAAATTACAAATATGTTCTTCAGTTTTCTGTGAAACTCAAAGGAAACAGTACATGTAGAAATGGTGTCTGCACCAGCAAGAGCCTGAAGTGCATCTGTAAGGGATAAGGGGTTTCCAGGAAGACTGGGCTGTTGTCCCTCTACCTTCCTGGGAAGCTAGGCACTTTTCTGGGGGAAAACCTGCAGCTAAAGCATCATTATCACAGGGGTCTCAGTGCATGCAGAATGGCATTACCTTCCTATTTGAGGCAGGTGACCAATGAGATTAATCTCCTCTGACCTTAAATACCCCTGTATTTAATACCCCTGTATACCTTCGTGGTGTAAGCTAGTCATCAGATCTTCCACAGATAATGCAGGTCAAGTTATACTCCTAAAATATCTTGCAATAAATCTAAGTCAGTCTTTCTTTTTCTATAGGAGGAGCATAAATATCTGTTTACACCTGCTGGCTAACTAGAGCTTGGTGGGATGAAGCTCAGCATTAGTGCCTTCAGGTGAGCCTCTACCAGCACATCTCTGGGGTTGAGGTTTTGGAGCCAGATCTGTTAGGCTGCCAGAGATCTCTGCTGACTCCTGTCCTGTGCTAGCTTCTCCTGTAGCCTGGATGTTTGGTGAGACTCATTTTTTCCAAGGCTTATAAGCCAATGTTTTTTTGGACCAGGTATGTGTAATCTCTTGTTTTGTGTAAGCATGAAAACCAGTCTAACAACTTCTATGAGCAGCTCTGTTTTGTGTTGGTTTTTTTTTTTTTAATGTGACATACTGTATTGATGAATATTTTCTGTTTAGTTAATTTGCAGAAAAGAATATCTACTGACTTTCCACCAGTCTCATAGTGATTTAAGAACTGCAGATTTCAATAGTTACTATCAATTTATATTTACTTTTCGTGTATTTTTCTGCTTATGTGACACACTGTGAGACTCTTCATGCTGATCTAATAACATCTTTCTAGTTACTTCTCCCCTAAAGAAAAGTTTTTATTTATGACTATGCCTCCCTCCCCCATCTGCCCTTTAGCCGATGTCAATCCATTTTATGTTACGCTTATGTCTATTCCACTTCCTTTCTTTCTTTAGACCTCAATCTCTGTACAAAGACCTTAATCTCTGATGTGGAACTTTGTCAAATGCTGTCTTGGAGTCTGAACACGGGCTGCCCACTGCAGGAAGGCAGAAGGCCTTCTCTAACAGCAGAGGTATGGCTGGGCTGGGGAAATGTGGTAGGTTTGCTTTTGCAAAAGTTCAAGGCAAAACCAGCCTTGTGAGCCTCCTCCATCCCCCTACGTCCATGTACAAACGCACACATTCTCTGTGGGTTATTGCTTGTTAGTGCAAATCGCCTCTCACTTGATGTAATTTGTTCTGTACTGGGAATATGACATTTACTAACAAAATAGCTCTGCTAAAATTGATTTTTAGAAGGAACACTTTGGTCCTTCTATTTAATCATGTATAGAAGGGATGGTTGTGATCTAGGCTTAAATATGCAACAGAATCAAAACAACGGAGACTTGTTCTTGTGCCAGTTCAGGTCAGATTTTTTCAAACATGTGATTAGATACACAAACCAATGTGGTAATGCTAAAATCGACATTTTGTTTCATAATTGCTATTTCCCTTGTCCACCTTTTTCCTCATTTTCTGTAGTTTTCTAAGGAAACAGAAAGATAGGAATCTTAGAGAATGGAACTGTGGGATGGGAGGTCTTCAAGAGCATCAGCTGATGAATACTTGCAGGTGGATTTGGTTCTTTATTTACAGTGCTGTTAAGTACATACCGAGTGTTATTTTCTTTAACTGTGTTTGCACGGAAAATTTAAACTGAAGGCAAGAAAAGCTGTGAGTTTGGGTTTTTTTGGTGTTTTGGTTTGGTGGTGGTTTGTTGTTTTTTTTTCCCTAATGTCAGATTTAATTTGTTTAGGAAGTAAATGTTGTCACATTTCTGTAGAGAAGCATTTGACGTCTACTGCGTACTGATAGTTTTGCCACTGCCAAGTATCTGGAAAGCCTCTTAATCTTTATGTGCATCAGTATTTAAAAGGTAGGTGATGTTTATCAGTTAGTGTGAGCAAGAGGTTTTACAGCCTGGGCATGGGAAACATCTTGGAAGTACCAAGAACTTTGGTGCCTGGAGTTTCTTGCTTACAGTTCCTCCTCTCTGACTCGTCTGTGATCTATAAAAAACAAACAACGAAACCAAAACCCACAACAAAAACCAACCCATACCTTCTCCTAAATGACAAGCAAAACAATATTAAAAAAAAAATTGCAATAAACAAACCCTTTTGCTGGCCTTCACTTCATCACACCCTGCTTCTTCCCACACGCCTGGTCAAACAAAGGGAAAAAACTGAGAAGCTGCTTTTCCCAGAGCCAGATGACAAAAGCTAAGAACCAGCTGAAAGTGAGGCAATGTGGTGCATTCCTCATTACTCATCAGCTAATTTTTCCTTACATTTTCAACTAGTTTCTCTTCCACACCTACATGAGCTTGCTTATTCTGCAGTCAAATGACCCTCTTTCCAGCTGAAGTTGTGTGCTGATCGTCAGGGTATTAATGCAGCCCACGAAAATATGTTGCATGTTGCAAGCGGAATTTGCCCTCTGACCTACGGCTCCGCCTGTCCTGTGACCAACAAGTACTGTTTTCTCCTCTTTTCCCTTTCACTGGTGAAAGCTGCTTTTCGCTCGCTGCAGACCGCTCGCTTGGTGCTGTGCCAGCAGTGGGTTTCCTTCACACCACCTCCTTTTATGAAACCAATCAAAATGCAAAACAAACCATTTCCCTCTGTGGATGGAAACCCCTCACTTTCCATATCCACTCCAAGCTCTACTGCAGGCTGAGAGGTGAGAGCAGTGGCAGGGCTGTGAGGCTGTCATGAGGGTGTGCTCAAGCTGGGATGTGTACATACGCTTTCTGAGAACTAAACTACGCACTCCTTTCTCTGGTGTTGAAAGATATGGACGAGGCAGTCACAAAGAGCCTCATTTTCCCTTGCTTCATAACAAAGAAGTACTTTAATTTCAAGTACAGTCAATTTAGAAAAAAATCAAAGGTGATGGCTTTCTCTGTGCCTACCACAGAAGATTATCAAGTCAGATGTTGTGGCAGGATTTAGGAAAGAACTCAGATAATTTTATGGTCTCTAATAAATTTTGTAGCTACACAAAGTAATAATAAAGGTAATTAAGTCTCATACATCAAAGTATAACCTGATTGACAGTGAAAATTGAGGAAAGAACAGTATACCATATATATAGCAGAGTGCAAGAGGGGACTGTGTTTGTACTGGGTTAATTTACTCGTCCATGGAGGAAGCAGTGTTCTGAGCTAATGGGATGTGTGCGGAGCTTCCCTTGCTCGAGAAGCTGATGATCTAATTGAATTGCTGATTGCCCCCAGAAAGGGATGTGCAGGAGATGTAGTATCTCCTGGCTTGGCTCCTAGTTCTGCTCTTTTGTCTTCCTCACTTTCTGTATCCCTGCCCTCCCTGTCCTTTACAGACACTCAAAGCCACAGCTGATTTCCACTGTGAACTCTTGGGGTTCTGCATAGTAACATGTGCTGCAAGTATCTTGTCACAGTAAAATTTCTGAAAATTTCAGACCTGTGTGTTGAAAAGAAAAAATCTCTTTAAGATTCCTCTCTTGTCATAAGGAAGAAGTTCTTTCTGTGTGATGCTGTTTTATCAGTATTGTGCAGGCATCTGAAGGAGAGGCTTGGGAGGAAGAGTAGTTAAAACTAGAAAAGGGCTCCAGACAATAATAACCCTACTACCACCACACTGCTGAATATTAGTGAGGAACTGAGGAAGACCATTCTTGCTTTGGAAGCTGGGACTGAGAAGAATCCCTTCCCCTCCTATACCACCTTTGACTTCTTGCAGTCATCCCTTCCAGCACCGCCTTTTGGTGGATACTGTTTTGCCAGGACTTTGACAGCACTGGTAGAGATCCTGGGTGCTCAGAGGGGCTCCAGTGCTCGCTGTTCAGCTGCTTTTCAGGGAGCAGATGGAATTAAATACCTTTATTAGTCATCTGTGCTTTTCTTTCATGGAATTAGAGAGTGAAAGTGTAAAATTCGGTTTCAAAGCAAGATGAAAATGCAATATTTCATCAAGACAGCTCTTTCGTCTTTCCATTATTAGCCAGTAATCAGTCTTTTGTTGATGATCTTTTTATTCCTACTTTATTAATACAGTCAAGTTAACCCCAATTTTTGCTATAGGAATGATGATTTAATAGCATTAAGTAAATGCTATTTTTTTCCACCGATATACTTTAACTGTAATTTTGATAGTCATCCTTATAAATAAAAAAGCAAATAGTTTATTAATATTCTGCAGATTAATAAGAATTCTTTAGCTTGTTCTTTGAAGCTGTTTCTACCATTGCTAATTCATGTAGCACAATGTTGCTATTTTAAACACACTTGCAGAACCCATTCATTTATCAACACCTGATTTTCTGTTTAGCGCATATACATAGACTGAGAGAGATGCTGGATATAATGAAAATTAGTTGGATCTCAGAAAACTTTCAATTGGATCCTATTAAAAAAAATTCTTAACTACTTGGGGAATAGTGTATTAAAATGAAATGTAGTTTCAGAAAGCAGCAACAGGTAAAAATAATACCATTTGCCATGCTATATTTTCATGTACCAATATTGCTTAGTTTGTATTTAATTCAAATGGAGCCTGAAACTGTTTCTTCCAACTGTTATATTGTTTTATTAGGGAAGATGCTAGCCTACATTAGCCACTTATTAGATAAATACAGGAAAACTGCTTGTCATTTATGGGTTTATCCATTATCATCTTGAACATCGGGTAGAGTAGCCTGATTTCAAAGTGACAGCTGGTGGAACCTCTTCTTGATACATGCTAATCCAGGTTTTATTATGGAAAAATTGCCTGTGCTTTCAGAGAGTGAAAGGCAGTTATGAGACATAGCTGCTGAGGGTGGAACCTTATGATCTCTGCTATAACAGACTAAAAATGAACCATTATCTTTCAGGGTAATAGCATCCTAGTAAAATATGGACATAGGATAATTTATGGCATGAACACGTCAAAATGTACAGTTACTCTTACTTTCGCTTTCATGTGGTAAATAAAAAATAGCTGGTTCTCCAGCAATGCTAATTCATGTGATTAATGATTTCATGGGAGTGGACAAGGGTGCACCTCTGGCTGCAGCTGAACATAATGTGGCACTGGAAAGGCATCTCTCAGCTCTCTGCGCTGGGTCAGGGAAAGCATTTGAGAACAGCATTGTGTGATCCCTTTTTGCTGTGGGGAGGATGTGGGTCATGGCTGGTGCTCAGGGGTCTTGCAGGCTCTCTTTCATTAGCTTTGCTTACTTCTGCTGTGGTTGAGGCAGCACCTGAAGACAGATAAAGCTGAGATGGACTGGGTAAAATTCCCCATAAAGTTTGTCCAAACCTCAGAACCTGGTCGGGAAGCATGATGAGGGGCCAAGCTTCAAAACTGGAGATAATACATCTTATTCCGTAAAACCCATAATATTGTGCCTCTTCTCCTTTCCCAAATCCAAACCAAGATAATGCAACTGCTGCTTGCGGAGTGTGGAGGAGCAGCTTGCTGGAGTTTCAGCTCCTGGATGACAGATGGAAAGATCAGCTGGCTGTTTCATTGCTCCCCAATTATTAATTTATCACTGAATTTATTAAGAGTCACTAGATAACAGAATATTGTTTAATTGGGAGAATAATAGATGTTCTGAACCTTTTTCTTTTCTCTTTGAATGTATCAGACCTTTCTCACTCCGACATGCCTGTTCAATCTCTGATATAAGTCAAACATGCTAGTTTAAAATTTGAATTAGAAAAGAATTAGCATTGTGTCATCCATACTTTACTTACTTTCTGAAGCTTAAATAAAAAGTTTCATCAAAGCAGAGGGTCTAAGAAGGTTAAAGTGCCCCTGAATGTACAGACCCTTAAAGACCCTTTCCTTACAGACACTGAAATGAAAGAAAAGCTCTTAAAAAAAGCCATGTTCTTAACAAAAAAAAAAAAAAATTCCCCCAAAATTATTCTTATTTCTGCTTTTTTCTTTGAACAAGTTGTTTTACCTGTGAATCCGTTCTATGTGTGATATGATTTTACGTCTCAGCTAGGTTTGATTCAAAGCAGCATGAATTTGTGTGTGTGCATGAATATCTAACTGCATACAGTGTTCTGAGACTTGTAGGTGAAAAGTTTAGTTTGAATTATGAAAGCAATGATAAAGAAAGCTTGGGAGTGAAACCAGTGGCTTGGGAGAAGGCTTAGTTTTGTCAGAAGTGGCTTGGGTTGTCCCCAGAGAATCATGGGGTTTTTTTCCAGTTTAAAGTTGTGTTAACTACATCTTACAGGATGCTGGCAATCACAGTTCAGATCAAGCTCCTTCAAAATGAAATT
The DNA here is from genome assembly GCF_000696875.1 of Nestor notabilis. NCBI lineage: Eukaryota > Metazoa > Chordata > Aves > Psittaciformes > Psittacidae > Nestor > Nestor notabilis. The sequence continues at coordinate 19,057 of NW_009929753.1, read as the reverse complement.
CAAGGCTGCAGGGGAAGCTGTCATTCCTAAAGTTTGGTCTTTGCTACTTGGTGCAACCTCCCTGGCTGTAAAGAGTTTAAAGGAATATATGAGAATATATTTAAAGAGTCAATCTGTTCTCTAGTTCAATAGCCTGTTGCGTTCATTGGGCTTTCTGAATTTAACTATGACCTCTAAGTATATTTGTTGCATTAAGGAGCTTATACAGTTGTTTAAAAAATTATATTGGCAATGATTTCCCACAATTCCTAGAACCTATGTTTTCTGGAATGCTCTATTACACTATTGTATTACCAAGCAAATTAATTTTAAAGCATGCCCAGTAGGGAGGGAAGCTATCAATGAGTATGTACCAGATACAAAGAACTAAGTAAACATGCAAAAATTGGTGCCTATAAAATTGATTTTTGTCAGTATTCCATCAACTGGTTGTCCTGATCTGGGGGGATGAAATGTGTATTTCTTCCCCATTGTCCACTTTCCTTTCCCCATTAGAATTATTTCCTATCTGTCTCAAAACTGTTAGTCACTGCAATCATAATTTAAGAGAAATATTTAATTATCTTGCCTTGATTATTTTTATTGTTTTAAGTACAACAGAATTCTACGAGAGTGGCAATTACCGTGGTTTTCCAATGAAACTGCAATAGACACACTTAAAACTTTTTTTTAATAATTCCCAATTTCTGGAGGCAAGCTGAGAGATGTCTGATTGATCAACTGAATGCTTGTGTGTACAGGGCCAAAAATGGGAACAGAGCCTGGTTCCTGCCCAGAGAAGCTGTGCTGAGCTCTGCTCTATACTTGGAGGAGCTAGGGCCGGAGACGCAACTGCCCTGAACTGGTGGTGGGGCTTTGTGTTGGGGACCGTAGGGCTCCCAGCCTTTGTTGGTGCTCTTGTCTGCACCTGGGGCTTATGACAAACTGAATAATTAAAACATTAAAGCACCATCCTGCTCCTGTTGGACTTAATTGCAATGTGGGGAGGATCATGTGCACTGTTATTTCTGGGGCACAAAGAGAGATTATGAACAAATTCAGTAAGAACCAGGAAGCACTTCTTTGTAAGAATGCTGGAAAAATATATTTAGAAAAAGAAAAAAAAATTTTCTTAGTTGTGTGTTCATTTTTTTATTTTGTTGGCTTGTCTGTTTGTTTGTTTTCTATTTCAAGTAATTTTGGACTCTAAAGAAATTATTGCCTGTTCATGCACTAGTTAAAAGGGAGTCTAAGAACTTTTCTTGCCAGCATTATTTATTTACTGGCTCCCAGCTTCTCAGTCTTATGACTGATGCTGAAGACTCTCCCTACCTCTCATTCTCTAGTGTACTTTGATCTCGTTGATTCATGAACATTTACAGTTTTCTCAGGGACCACTGTTGTAAAAAGCTAGCTCTACTGCAAGCAAGAACACTTGCAGCTGATAGAAGCTAGGTTTCTGCTCAAATAAACGGTGGTACCTGGAACAGTCTGGAAAGCAAGCTGGGTGTCCCCTAATACCTAGTCAGTTCTCACACAGAGACAGCTACAAGCCCTGTCTAAGGCTATTGGAAGTCCTCCCCAGAGGGTATTTATGCTGTCTAAATTAAACTAGGCGGTTGGCTTTGATCTAGAACATCTCAAGTTAGCAAACTGTCTTTATGTAGTTAAAGGAACAAAGTAAATGTCTCCCAGGTGTAATTCAGAGAGCATGAATTAGATGTGTAAAGGTGGGTGAACATTGCCCCATTAAGTATTGAGGAAAGACCAGTGTGTGATCCAGTTTGAAAAACTCAAAACATGAACAGGAGATATGAATATGACTTTGAAAACACGGTGAGCAGTTGTTTTTTGGTGAGATTATTTTAATTATCTTAAAATTAGGTGTGTAGCCACAGAAATAGCTTTAGATATTTGGAAGGGTGCTGGTTTAAGCTTCTAGGGAAGAATGGGGACTGTTTATGGACCATATATGGGACCAAAGTTTACTGCTGTGCCCTGGGTTACAGAGTGGCTTTTTGAGTACAAAGCAGCCTCTGCACCATAATTTGGGGTGGAAAACCTCCCACATGATACTCTTTCATCCTGGTCTAGCTGACAGTGTGGTCATAAACTTCTTAGTGAGAAACATGCTGTGGACTCCTATAAAATAGGGGGTTTTTAGCATTGGGGATTTACTGTGTTGGGAAACTGCCTACAAATTGATGTTATAATACTTATTAATATTCCCCATTCATACACATAGTCTCATTTACTGCAGCAAATGTGGTCTGAGATGTATTGTTCTGGGTTTGAAGTGAAAATATTTTGTTTTGTAAAAATGTTTCTCGTACATATGGCATATGTTATTTTCTGCCTTTACTATAAAACACCGGAATACCAAACCTTTAGGAAAATGCATGTAAAGGATGCTGCAGGTCAAAATGTGACCCATCGCAGCAAGGGGATGGGGATGTTGCTCAGTCAGCACCATTGTTCCCAGGGCTCTGAATTGTGACTGATCTCCTGTATTGCAGGCTTCTAAATATATATAGGCACAAAGGTGAGCTAAGGATGGTGTTTCATCCGCGATTCTGCATTTCCTGGGTTTTGTGGATTAAACTTATTTGAACACAGTTTTCTGTGATTTAATATAGAATTATTTTAGATCAAAAACTGGTAGGAAAATAGCTGACACTTTTTGCTGCTGCTTCCCCCCTCCTTTTTAAAGGAAAGAGCTTTATCTTAATTAAAGTTTAATTAAGGATCACGTTTGGCAGTACTTTTCACACCGATCTACACCAGCAGATTTTCTAAGGCTTAACTTTATCGTGCAGAAAATCCTCTTTTATTACTCCCAACCTGTTGTAAAAGCTGTTGGCACAGAGCGATGGCTGCTTCATTCAGTGGCCTTGTTTGCCGCTGGAAAATTCCCAAGTCTCTAGAGATAGCACCACTGTGGTTCAATTTAATATCTGTCCTATCACTACAAGACTCTAGCTCATTATTAATGATACTATTCATTAATTTCTTGTTGGGCTGATGTTGTTATTTATTAAAATATTAAAGAAAGCTCCGGAGACACATACATAATGAGGGACACCTCCATTTCATGAGCTGTACCAGCTGAGGGAATGAATATAGCATAGATTTACCCACACCGCCATACTATATCCCTCCCTCATTAGTCCTGCTACATCTCTGAGTGACACTGTAAATTCATTTTGTGCACTGTCCAATCGGAGCCTAATACAAATGTGGGGCTCTTTTTTTTTAATGAGCCATTCCTATGCAAAATGAATTGACTACTGTCTAACTCATCTAATCTGCCTGTATTTGGGGGAAGGACTAAATTGCCTATATTTATATAGGAAATAAATAAAAGTCGACATATTTTTCCTTTTTCAGTCTTACATTTGGAAAATTTCAACATAATAAATTCTACGTTTTAAGAACCTGCCACCTTAGTTAACTAAATCCCAGCATGACATTTAAACGCGTGATAGTTATATTTAAAAAAGCCTCGACAAGCAGTTTGTACACTGCATTGGTCATTTGATGTCTTTCCTCACATGCTCAGGTATAGCCTACAGAAATTCCAAGTACACTTGATATATTGCTCACCCTTTTAATCAGGGGGATTTCAGACCGCATCTGCTTTGAGCATATGAAGCTGGTCAGAGTCGTATGAAGAAACTGCGTATGGCAAAATAAATCAAATACACTTGTAATTAATTTAGCGATGATGTTCACACTTATTTTGATTATTGAAAGAGGGGCAAGTATTAGGGATCTTTTTTGGCTACATGAAAATGATGAAATCTGCATCACAATTGAGGTAGCATCTGAAGGTAAAGTTTTAATTTGTTCTATATGGTTGTTATTTTCACCCTGTGCAAATAATTACTGTGTTGAAGAAATACCTCACTGTTTCCAGAGGATTAACTGGGCATAATTGCAGCCTGTTTTGATCCCTCTTTTAATAATGGGCCCTCTCAGTCCACATCCTGTACAGCAGCTTTGTGTGGATTGGAGACTGCTTCCAAAGCACTTACACACACCTAGAAGGTCTTTGTATTGTAAATATATAGTCATTTGTTTCTGAGGAAAAAAACATGTTACCTTGGTACTTCAAAGAAGAAGATGTATGGCACAACACCCCTAGTCCCAGTGAAAGACCAAACAACCCCACATCCCTGGCACAATGAATTGTAATGATATAGTAACTGAATGCTGAGTGCACTGGTTATACGGCAATGAAAATGTCTTTAGAAAATGAGCTCCTGGAAGAAGTTCTTCCTCTTCTTCTTGTAATATGAGTTTTCCGAAGTGACTGCTATGTTGCTTTAGTAATATGTTTGTAAATTTAGAAACTCCCTTGTTTAAACAGAGTAATCCTTTATTATATGTTTCTTACCAATAGTCTGGTTTGGCTGCATGAATTAGTTCTTTGACTTTTATTTCTTTTCTCAGAGCTGACACCACTGTAACATATTTACAGATCCTGTATTTGTTCATTTCTTTAATGGTTTTAGTCAACAGCCAATCCATCAGTTGCAGGTGAAGTTTCGGACACCCTGGCATCAGGGTGCCTGCCTCAGCCCTGCAGCCGTGGCAGTCAGGGTGGAATGTTCCTGAAAGAGATTTCTAGTGGAAGTGTCGTCTTTACTGTGATTTTATAGTCCCATGCAATGGATTAACCACAGATCACTTGCACTGTGACCATGCAGTTAATCAGGAGCATTCACTTGGAGCTCGACTGCACATCTGTGTTTTGCCTGTGGGGCTTTGAGCAGCCTGGTCTAGTGGAAGGTGTCCCTGCCCGTGGCAGGGGGGTTGGAACTAGATGGTCTTTAGGGTCCCTTCCGACCTAAACCATTTTGTGACTGATTTTATGTCCTGCAAAGGGCAGTGCAGAGATCCTGTCCCACTCCCCATTGTGTCAAGGTGGCTGCTGGTAGTCTATGCTAGCCAGGCATGAAATGATTGTTCATGCAGCAGCTATGGATGCTCCTGTGCAGAACACGGTCAGTGCAGCCGTCCCTGCAAGGAAACCTTTCCAGAGGGGTGGGATGCCTGCACTGCGCTGTGAGGCATTGGCATCCTTGGGCCTGGCCTGGGATAATTGATGCTCATTTGTGTAAGGAGGATTTGGCTGAAATAGTTGAAAGTGAGTATTTTTTACACTTTTTACTGGTGTGGTGGCAAACACATTGAGTGACAGTCTGAAGTGGAAAGTTCAACAAATTTGTATATTTCGCCATAATTCCATCATGTTAAATGAAGTATTTTACTAGATAGTTTTATGAGAGGATGTTTCCTGTAGATACCCATGATGAGTGTTTTCAGAAATCGTTTAGGCTTTGAGGTGGTTATGGCTCCGTTGCAGGAGGATTCTCCATGTGTCATTGAGAGCCTGATCTAGTAGAATCATATTTTTGACAACTTGCTTAATATTGTTTCATATCATCAAAATCTCTCTAACGTGCATATAGAAATTGCGCGTGATTTGGGCTCACAAAATTAGGTGGTTATGGGCCAGGAGGATCTGTGGGTGAAATTTTAATTTTGCATGGACTAAGAGAAAGTGTGTTCTGAACCTGAAAATGACGGCATGCCACATGGCTTCACAAAGGTATTCTTTGCTCCTGTAAGAGCTGAAACCTGTGCTTTGTGCTCAAAGTCAAAGCTTGGTATTATTAATAATAATTAACAAGATCGGAAAGTCTGGAATTTCCTAATAGCAAATAATAGAGCAGATACTGAGTAAACCTACTAAAAGGAAATAGATTCAGAATGCTGTGTCCCTGAGATCTGAGAAAACTTGGGGAAAAAAGAAATCTCTGCCCTGCAGCCTCTGAGCATTAACATCTCTGACTGATTGGAGTGTTCAGACAAGTTTCTTGTGTGTTGAAGATACTCGGGCTTTGGTCATCTAAAGTAATAAGGGATTTTTTGACTAATAGTCAAAATTTTTATGACCATTTTCTGGTGTTACTTTTACAATGCTATTCCCTCATAGGGTTGTGAGTTTTTGGTTTGATCTCTTTTTTGGCCCACAGTTTGCACAGGTCTGCAGTACTGACAGATGAGTTCTGAAACACATTATTTGCTAAATAATAATAAAAAATATCTGCATGCTTTTGTTTAAATCATGTATTTTATTCTTTATATTTACCTTTTCAGGACATTATCAGTTGCTCCACACTTCTCTTGCAAAAATGAGCCCCAGAATATACTTGTAATGTGTCATATTCACGTATGTCTAGAGGCATCTATAGTCCTGCAATATTCCTAGGCTCATGGTTAAAAATCAGTAGTGCTGGAACTGTTCCCCAACTTGCCTCAGAGTTGTCTACCCCCAGCGCTGCACCCAGAGTCCTGCTGCAGCATCCATGGCAAATTTGTATCGGCAAATGCACTTGGAGGGCAGTCCTCACTGTGAAATTAAATAACCACTGCTGCTGCTTTCAGAGGGACTGGAGTGTTTAGTACAGTGCTGTAATTAAATAGTCCCATCCATTTGATCATGAAAAATCATTTGTGAGTTGTTCCATAAGAAACCATCGCAGCAATATAACATTTTTATTTCAAAGGCTGTGATTTTTTTCCTCCTTCAATTAACTGTTAAAGGTTTTAATCTGACTTTGTGATGTAAGCTTTTACTGAAAATATGTTGCCAAAGCAAATGGAGCCCTCGGCACTGCTATTGCCTGTGATGTGTGAGAAGGGACAATTTGCTGGAGGTCTCTGAGGCTCTGTAGGGAGGGTTAATAACTCCTGGAGAGGTGGGAGAAAAGAAAGAATTTTATGTCTCCTACAACCTGCAAGACTATGAAATGTTTCCAAGTGTAATTTTCTTGAAGTTAAAGTTGAGGTTATTAAGGTTCACTTCTCAGATAAAGTTTGCTACAATTTTCTTGGTCTCTATGATAACATGACAAGATTTCTAATTTATAAAACCAGAACAGTATGTTAAGGGCTATGAACCATGCTTAAGGGATACACTGAGGTACTTCAAGCTCTTATCTTTCACATATATTTTTATTTACAAGGAAATTTGGAAAAAAAAGCAAAGTGCTTTAACTTCACTCAGTAACCCCTCAGAGTTTGTTTCAATTTGTCTTTGTAAATAGCTGGTGGTATCTGTACAACCACCATGAAGGACAGGGAGCTGGAAGGCTTGCCAGCAAGATGGCTTGTTTTGAGCTGTTGGAGTCCCGGACCTGCAGAGTTACTGTACCCCTGCCCATTTTATAAATGGTCATTCTATAGAAACTGCTGGGAAATCAGATTACACTTGAAAGAACAACAGGCTAATGTAAGTGTGGAGAAAGAAAAGTGGTTTTGTATGGCATTTGGAATATTACTACATTTCTGACTTCATGACTTTTGTTGCAGTCACTGTTTTGGTGCTTTACAAAACATGAAGGGGTGCACTGTATGAATGTGCATTTATCTCATTATGAACACATAGTAAAAGCACATCCAGGATTTCTGGGGTGTTTGTAGATGACGGCGATCTCTTGACTTTGTAATGGCATCGTTATAAAAATAAGTTCAAACAGAAGTGTAAAGCTCAATCAAAATCTGCTTCATTTTATGTTCTCCCTCATTGTTAACAACAGAGAGGGAACCTTGCTGCTCCCTTATGGAAAGTATAGAGCCCTGGGCAGAAGTGAGAACAGCTGAACTTCTCCTAACTACTACTGCTGTGGGGTTAAAACACTACACACTGTTTTAAAATACCATAAACCAGATCCATAAACATGTAATATTTTCATTGTTTCAGATTTATTTGAGGCTGAATAACACACTCTGTTGGAATTTTAGGAAGGTGCAGGAATTCTCCTGTTCTTCCTCCATCTATACACGCACAAGTAACAGGTAAGATGCTGCAGAGTTAGCAGCATACCATAATAAAATCTGTTCATGTCTGAGTCTTGAGGACAAAACATCCATGATCTGTCATGTTCAAGATTCCTGAGAAATAGGTCAGTAATATCAGTGCTCAGTTTTAATATGAAGTTTTACAAAGGCTCTGGCTCTGGTTTCCTCTGCCTCCTGCCACCCAGACTGAGGAAGCCCTTGTTTTCTAGTCTCCAGCCCCAAACCTTCTGCATCAAAATTGCTGTTTCCATTTGATCTGAAGGACTTCCCTTATGAACAGGGCACTCCTGCTTTAGAAAAACTCATGAGCTGGAGAATCAGCTGTGCCTGAAAGTTTTCCTTAAAAACTGGTACTTAATTACTGGTATTTGAAATGATGCAGTTACTTCTAGTACAAACATAGAATCATAGAATCATAGAATAGTTAGGGTTGGAAAGGACCTTAAGATCATCTAGTTCCAACCCCCCTGCCACGGGCAGGGACACCACACACCCTATGTCGCCCAAGGCTCTGTCCAGCATACCTACCTTAAAATTGCTACTGTTGGATCTCTTTAGTTTTTGTCTAGCAAATTAAGGAATACTTTGCTCTCAGGAATTTGTAACTTTTGAAAGTAATTTAAGTTATGATCAAGTCAATTCTTAACCTTCTTTTGAATAAACTAAGCCAGTTGAACTTGTAGGTCTCTTCCTGTGCAGCTGCTCCGCAGACTCCAGTCGTTCCCTTAGCATCTCTCGGGAGTTTTCTTTAATTTTTCAACATCTATTTTTGAAAGGTGGACTCTAGAAGAGGCTAGATTGTCCCATCAATGGTCTCACTAATACCATATATGCTGGTAAAACCACCTTTCTATTCTTATCTGCTATTCAGTTTCCTGTCAGTGACAGATTAGGAACTAGAGACAGCACAGAAAGTTATTTCTGTCATCCTGCAGTTATATTAGTGCAAGAGAACAGCTACCTTTCATATCAGCTATGTTTGTTGTATTAATGAGGGAAAAATAGCCATTAACTGGCATTAAGCATGTACTTGAATTTCAGTAAGTGGTTTCTTTGCATAACCAAGAACAGATTACAGATCAGACTTTGCAGCTACTGGATATGGCCAATTTTTAAAACATGGACACTTGATTTGTAAGGTTTTAAATGCTGAGATGGATATCTTAAATTAAATACCTGATCATATAAGCTCATCAAGCGTGTGATTTTTAGGTCTTACTGCTTCATCCAAGCTTAAGATGAAAAGACAGGCGTTAAAAATGTATAAATATGCTCAGGTACTCAGCCATCTCTAATTGCCTAATACCCCTCCACACATTACTTAAAAGTGGATCATGACTTAAGAAGACTTACATATATTCCACAGATAAAATTTATTGATTTCTTGAACAAGTCTCATGGTAGAAGGAAGCACAAAGGCAGTAGTATGTCTAATATAGCTATTTAAATTCTTAGAAACACCTTAGTTTAAGATATAATGCAACCTTCTTGATCACTGCAATACACTTAAATATTGAAAAAACACACATTCCCTCTTGTATTCTTCAGAAATCACTTACAAGAGCTTCAGGATGGGAAAATAGCAGCCAAGGCTCCCTGGGGCAGGCAGTGCCTACCTTGTTTTGAATCACACACATTAGAAGCTGCAAATTGATTCTGAGTGTGCCTGTATGGTTAAATCCTGCCTCCCCAGTTCCAGGTGCTATCAGTCTCCACTAGAAGATGGTCATCCCTGGGCACACCTGTGCCTGTTTTATTGTCCAGGTCAAGACATTTACATAACTAATACAGATTCAGATCCTTTTTGTCAGTTTTGTATCCCTAGCAGCATTGTGTTTCTGGCTTTCTTCTTCTGTCTGCAAGTTGGAATGGGAATGTTATGTGTGTTTTGCAGCTCAAGCCTTTCTGCTACACTTTAAAGTCGCCTGGAGAGCACCAATAAAATAAGCTTATGGCCTTAGTTTTTAATGAGTGATTGAGTTGCAATCAGTACAGATAGAACCTGTTCAGCAGAGAGACAGAGAGGGACGTGACTGTGTTAATGTGTTCTGGTTGTAATTTTTTTTCCCTTCTGTAACTGTAATATGTTATCCATACTTAAATTGGTAGGCGGAAATAAATGGAACCTCTTACCGAACTCTAATCTTCCTCAGTTGCACATGCCCTAGAGAATGCAGCGCTGCTTTTCAGGAGATAATAATTACAGCCAAAATGATGTTCTGCGAGCTTCCCTTATCTTAAATAAGGATAAGATTAAAGTCTAAGGAGTCTGTGCTAGGTTTTTGGAAATGCTGGATGTCTAGTTCAGATTTCTTCAGGATTCCAGAATATTTATTTATTGTTGAGTTTTTTCTTCTTGCGATGCTCTCAACCTCTTATCTTTTGTTGCTGAAAAAAAAGTAAATGTATAAATCTGTGTTTTTCAAGTTAAAAATTTGGTTGAATGTGTTTCAAAGTGTGGATTTATATGTATAAATAACAGTCCTCCTTCAAGGCATATTTAGTTTTGAAAGGCATTTTTACCAAGAAAATCCATATAGATAGTAGCTTCTCTGTTTAAAGTAACTATTAATTCTGAAGTTACGCAAAAATATGTAGGTTCATATTCAGGAGGCATATCTGTTACATGTAGACTCTTCATGCTATCAAACTGTAATGCTCTCCTAAATTTTTAAGTCAAACAACAAAAATGTGTAAAACTTTCAGAAAGTTGCAGGGAAAAAACCCCACATGACATTGCCTATTTACCAAAGCCATCTGTATGAAAATCATTTTTATTCCCTTCTTTTCAAACTCAATGTACATACGTTATGTGACTGTAATTATGCTCCTCAGGGTGTGCAAGGCAAAAGGTGGTAGTCAGGTGAAAAACAACACTGGGAGATTGATGATACTGTGTTTTGCTAATACAATGCAAAAAATGCTAAAAGATTATGACGCTCACATTTGCCTGTTCTATTACTGCGGTCCAAATGTTGTTTCCTCAGTGACTTCTGAACTGATATTTCACTTATCTCAACTGTCTTTATTAAAAAAATGATTAAAGCCCCCCAAGAAAAATGAAAACAGAAGAACAAAATAATCTCACCCTCATTTTCTATGAAACCATTTTAAAGGCTCTCAGGACATTGTTTTTCATCTTCAGATTAGAGATGTGTGCCTATTCAGATAATCTCTTCTGCATATATGATAGGTTAATACTACCTAGCAAGATGCAGAAGGAAGATTGAAGATTTGAAGACAACTAATGCAGGCAAGATTCTGATGTACTTTTAATTGGGCAATAATATATTATTGTCTGTTATTTTCCTGAGGATGAAGTCAGATAAAAAACATTTAAAGATAGATTTTAAATGTAAGCATGTGGGTTTGCTTGCAGTGTAAGTAGATGTAAGTCATTTTGATTAGCAGTAATGGATTATAATAAGGTCCACATGTCATTTATATTCTGATGTCAGACTGCATTCTTGGTTCTCTAACATACTCAAATGCCAGAAAATCCATAAGTGTTAATCTGGGTTGGTGTTTTGTAAGTGTTACTCAGTTGTCAGGAGTTCTTCAGTTACCTTATCTTGGGGTGGATTGAATTTAGTGGCAGCTAAGTGGAGAAGAGCCTTTGCTTATTGTGGCTGGATGGTCTTCACTGCTGAGCCTCTGGCTGAGGAATGGCCAATGTTCCCGTTTTGCGTGCAGTTTCCCATATTATTTCCCTCTGCTCCAGGTTTCCACTGCTATTTAGAGATCTTCATGTGTGGCAGCTTGAGAGTGCACCCCTCCTCATCACAACTGAGCCTGAGCCACAGCAAACCCCCAGATCTCAGAGAGCTGAAAGAAAACTCACCCGCTAAGGAATGGGACACTTTGAATGTGTTGCCTTGTGCTTCCTTGCATTTCAGCATCCTGTTGCTGGCTGTGTTGTGCATTCATTCTCCTTTTCTGCCCCTTTACTCCCCTCCCCATGCAAAGGATCTCCAAAAAACTAGGCTTGTGAGCACACAAATAGCAATTCCAGGCCATTAGGTACTACTCTTACCCCTTTTTTTATCATTGCTTGTTTTCTGCTTTTAGTGAAGAAAACTTGCACTTCCATGGATATAACAAAAATTGGTGATTGCATTCAAGATTTATTCAAATTGCCTTTTTATCGGTAAGCACAGTCAATCAAGGGTGGAAATTAGGTTGGGTTTTTTTTTGTTTTATCTTGGAAAATTAATTGATTTCTCCTGTAATATTATAAATGGTTTGGGATACTTGGGTAAGAAACAAGTCTGCAATGGTCTGGTTGATAAAGGAGGGACATGGTGTGCAGAGAGAGATGGTGGGAGGAATGTACATTATGGCTCTTGTGTCTGCAGGTTTTGTTTGTCTTTTATATTGTGAGTTCTGTGGGGTCAGTAACCATCTTTGCTGTGAGTTTAGTGTGTTACATAGTGGATTTCAGCCCTGTTTGACAGTTTTGCATGCAAATGTTGAGTAACAATGATGGTAATGAGTTGGACAATAAAACAATTATAGTTCTTAGCACCATTTCTGAGCCTGGGGAGACACTGAGCAGAGGACCATGGTGTTACATCTTTGACAAAATTCTGGAACATAATTGCAGCTGCGTGTTTTATGGATAGTTTGACAATACATGTATGGAAGGCTGTTTTTCCTGTTTCACAAGTATTCCCAGGTGAAGACTGATGTCTGGGTATATTTGGAACATCGTTTTGAGTCAATCATTCTGGAAATTGCCTTTCCCCAACAAAAAGTCATTGATGTTAAACAGGGGAGGAACATACCTCAAGTTCTTCATCTGTGCCTGGGAAGAAGTAATAGCCCACTGATGATACAGGAAACAAAAAGCAGTACATAAACTCAAACTTTTAAAATAAAATTGATTAAGTATATGGCTTTCCTTCACCTTGTTGTTTGCTGTAAAAAACTTTCACTTCTGGAATTTGTTAATAAGAGTGTTTCCTGGCATTATACCCCCTAGTCGCGCCATTTGAGCAACCTGATGGTTATTAGGCTGATCTCGCAGCATGTGTGTTTTTCCCAGTGTAAGTTTATGGATTTACACTGGGAAAGAAAACAGCCACAGGATTTGTTAAGTCCTTTTGCATCTCTAAAACTATCACCTTATTGTGACTATATGTGTTGATAAATTAGACTGGGGGCAGGGGGAGGGAAAGTAAGTCAATAATTCTCTAAGGAATGGAATGCTTAACTCCATTGGTATTGTTTCAAAGACACTGTGATACCCGCTTTTATCTTTGAACCCTTTGGTCTGCTGTGGTATTGAGGCACTGAAATTCCCACCATCCCATGGGTCACCTTTTAAGCAATCTCCTGTGGCACTGGTCACCACAGTTTCAGTGGTGCTTATCTGGTGTATGGGTTGGCTGTGGGTTGGATCCAGAGGCAAAGGCACCTCTGGACAGAGGAGTCCTGGAGAGCTGAGGTAAGCTGGTTCATTTGTAACCTGTAGTTTGTACAGTCACTAGGAAGTCTCAGCTTTCTTGGTCGTCCTTGCCTTGTTGCTACTTGTAAATTATTTAATGTTGTTATATGTTAAGCATTTCATTGGTGGTCATGATTTTCTTGATGGAATGGCAAAGATGTTTCATTTGATGATGCTATGCATGCTCCATTACTAATTTTTTTAACTTTTCCTTTCTAACTACTACATGTGAATGTTCTGTCCTATGTGACAAATATTAACTACGGTACAGCTTAACACACAAGCAACATTCATTTTAGATTTCTGCTCCTTATTTGCAGTAAAGTGCAGTCACTGAACAAATTGCTATAGATCCACTTCATGAACAGCCGAATTTCAATAGCATGTTTATAATAGATATCCCTGAAAATCAAACAGAAGTTGCCCACACAGTATCAAAATTATGAAAAATTATGCTGCAAAATTATGGAATCAGGATGCACAGAGTTTCTTACAGATAATTGTACAATGTGAATTTTATCTTACACAGAAATAATTAGGAATTTCTCGACAGTTTGCAGTTGTGAATTTGACTGATTTGCTCTTTGACAAATGGGTATTTCTGTGCAGCTGGTCACAGATAATACCTGTGTTTTGGCAGGGTTTTTGTTTGTTTTTTGTTGTTGTTGTTGGGTTTGGGGGTATTTTTGTATGTTTTGGTTTGGGGTTTTTTGTTTTGTTTTTTTTTGTTTGTTTGTTTTTTTGGGGTTTTTTTTAGGTAACATCCTTTTAATCTGCTTTATAACAAATAGATTATTCTTTCAAAATATTTGGTGAACCACAATTTCTCATTTTGCATCACACAACTTTTTTCTCTTATTTTAGCTATATGAAAAAATCCTAGAACTGAAGAATGAGCAATCTTTTCTGTTTCCTCAGAACCTGAAGAGCTAATAAGTTTTTAAGAAGTCTCCCAATAGGTATTCAATTCCTACCGCAGACAGGCATTTTTTTCTCTATTTCTGATATTGGACTAACAGAGGCACTTTCAGAATTTCTCAGTAGCTTTGCACCCAAAATATCAGTGCCCTCATTTTGACTCAGGTTTGATTAGGACTGCTGTCACTTACTACAGATTAAAATCACATTCAAAGTCTCTGCGTTTTGAGCTTTACAGTAATCCAGGCAAAATCGCCATCACTCATCTGATTCTGCACCCCCTTTTTTTCTAAAGCTTTTTGCCACCTGCGTGGAACTCCTGCTATCTGATTTTTTTTTTTATATGCTACTGCCATTAGACTGAAATGATTTTTCTTCAGTTTGCTCAAAGACAGATTTAAAGGCAGGTCCCAGAGGTAGCAGAAAAGTCGATCCCCTAAGCTACTCAGTCATTGTTTGCTTTTTTACATGTAATATCCTATTTCTAAGCCAGAGTGTAATTTAAAATACAACATACGCTACATAAATATATCCTTTGGAAATTTTGTAATATGACATTTAATGGAAATTAACTGCTTTTATTGCCATGTTTTGTTGCACCCCAACCTGAAAAATGCATAAATCTATTTTGTATTATTTAGAAATATTTCTCAGTCTTTTCTTTTTGTCAGAGTTCCTTGACTTTGTATCAGTGTAGCTGTAATAGTGCTATTGAGCTTATTTAAAATATATCCAAAAATGCATAATTTCAAGTACAGCAGTACACCTAAGAATTAGATCTGTGTCTTCTACCCACTAGTTAGGCTTTAATACCACTTGAAAACACACAAATCTGTAGGGA
>NW_009929753.1:1074-3973 GCF_000696875.1 Nestor notabilis | reverse complement strand
AGGGAAATACCACTTAAACGCTTGTATTTATTGGAGAGCTGAAACAGCAAAGGGTTACTTTAGCCCAGGCATTGTAAGTACAAGCAACAGGACTCCATTGGCTTTAATTTGTCCATGTCTTTCATTTGATACTACCAGTATTAATAGCTTTGCAAGGAAATTCTGCAGTCATTAATCATAATAATTAATCAGATCCAATTATATTGCATATAAATGCGAACAAATTGCTGAAAAAATAATGATCTATCACCAACATGTCACAAGGAAAAAGAGACTAAAATAGTAATTAGAAGCAGGGATTTAGTTGTGTGCAAGTACTCTGCAACTGATTTTAGCAGTGTGATGATCTGATGATGTAATTAGTGGAAAGAAAGTCTAGCAGGCTTTTGCAGCAGACAGCATTAATGACTCTGCAACTCAGGAAAAATATTCCTTGTATTAGTGACTGTTTTTACATTTACCACTAATTCCTTGTTTTTCTTCAAAGATGATTAGAAAAATATGGCTTCAGGCATTTTAGACAAAGTTTGCCTTGATACACTGCAAAAATTTTGAAAAGCCTCCCTAAAATCAGTGTGGGGCAGCAAGCAGCATTTTCCCACTGTAAGAAGGTTGTAATCTGGTATAGGTTTGTATAGTTCAGTAAAAATATTCAAGTAGAAATACTCCCTAAAAGGGACCCCTATTTTAATTTCACTGCCAGGCACTGTATAACCAGTTTCTGTTTAAAGCAGCAAATTGGGATTTTTTTTTTATTTTTATTTTTTTTTTGTTTCAAATTATACTTGTGTGTGGCACAAGATGCTCTGCTGCAGTTTGTCAGCTCTCACTCCCCTTCTCTCCCAAATCCATACAGCTGTTCTCTTCCCCCAGGGCAGGTTTTCACTAGGGCTTGTGATACAGTATGGCTTTACAACATACTCTGCTGTTACGCACACTGGTGATCAGCACACACTTAATGACTATTAAAACATTCTTTGTAGGAAGAGCACTCCCAAATCTTTAAAATGTTCTGCATTGGTCCAGTGCATAACTTGAAACAGTTAACTGAAGATTGATGAACAGTTTTATGACAGATTCTCTACTTGAAAATAAATGCTAAGTTCATCTTAGTTTTCAATACTAAGCACTGCACTTTACTGCCTTTGATCTCAGTGTTGTGACTACTACAAAGAAATAAAACCTTATCTTACCTTTTCCAGCATCTACTGCAGAAGACCTCAATAATGCATAAGAACATCTGGAAGTACGGTAATTTCAGCTATCAGAGATAAGAATTGACACAAACCAGGTAAACCCTACAAAGTCATCATGTTGAAATGAGCTGATTAAGGTCTGGTAACATAAAACATCATGTATAGTGTTTTCATGCTTGCTACATCTTCCCATTTTATACATAAAAAAAGGAATGTCAATTATTTAATCTTTTTCAGTATGTTTAATAGGTTGATTAGCTGGAAGCTATATTATATTTTTACATAAAGAGACAGAAGTGACTGCAAATCTTTTGCCTTATATATCTATTTAGAGTTAACTGTGAGTTCATAGAAAATACATAGGCATAGTAAACAGGGTTTTGAAATGACAATTTTTTACTGGTTGCAAGTGCTAATTGCTAGTTTCTCAAGGGTATAGAATTAATCACCTGCTAGATTTACAGTCTCTAGGTTGAGACCTGAGGATGGAGGCAATAAGAAAAGCTCTTGAGGGACATATCATATGGTGAGTCTAAATATCAGTCTCTATGCATATGTAAATTGGCAACAAAGTTTTTTCAAAGCTCAAGTATGCTAATTTCAAACAGGCAAGACTAAAGCTAGCTTTTAGCAGCTGTTTAACGTCTGCCTGTGGGTGGTAGAGAGAGCTTAAAATACAACCAAACAGTGGTGCATAAGTAATTAAGCAACATTGTGCTGGGCATAAATAATTCTGTTTATATTGCTCTTTGAAGAGTATAGAATACAAAATAACAGATCAAGTGCACCTTTGGTCACCAGAGGTTAACTGTTCTTCCTCTTTACCTTTCCTTTGGTGTCACCTTTTTTAGGGAAGAATTAAATGCGGGTCAATGCTACTCTCTGTCATTTGTATATGAAAGAAGTTCATTTAACACTGCAGCAAAACAAAATACTTAAAAGTTTTTAATGCATCTTATTGACAGTTTGACAACTAGTCTCAAAGGATTTTGCTTGCTAGAATAAACTTCCCTTGTGCAGTGAAGTGGGTCTGAAATGGGTATTTGTCTATTTTGAGAGGACTGCACTTTCAACAGATTAGACAAAGTTGATAAAATTAGGCTATATGCGCTATTTTGTTAAATTGTAAAAATTAGTGAGTCAACTCGACTATTTTCAAGGTCATAAGGCTGTTGATAATCCATAAAAGAAACTAGCCTGACTTCTGTGATTGTTACAGTTTAAATTATTGCATGCATTAAAATAAGTTAGTTTCCATTATGTTATTCTAAAACTGAGGGTTACTGAAGTGGCTGAACACAAAATGCTTGTGCCATTTTGACAGCTGCTCTGAACTAGCAGAACTGACTAAAAGCTTAAAAAACTAAAACAGGTTTAAAAAATACCTCATTTGATTCAGTAAAGACCTTGAAATTAATCACAAGGAAGATGAAAGATGTAACATGATTTGGAAGCATCAAGTCTGGAAAAAAGGATTATAAATACTAGCTGTGATAAGAGTCAGGATTTCAGAGCTTGGTTTTGGTTAAATGTTGATGGTTTAAAAAATTAGTAGTTAAAAGGACTAGTGGTTAGTAGAGGAAAATCCTCTGTACCTATGTGCTGTGTTGCTACAGCAAATGCTAATGCAAATATTACCACTATTTTGACAGAACTACTGTTACCAGTTTGTTGTCCTGGGGAAGGCAGACAGCTATCAGAGA
>NW_009929753.1:0-1043 GCF_000696875.1 Nestor notabilis | reverse complement strand
AATACCCTGCATGCAGGGCGGCACCTGCTGGACAGGAGACCTTGGGAAAGCTGGAAGAGGCTAGAATGTCTCCTCTATTTTTGACATTTCCCTATTTCCTTGGAAGTTCAGTTTAGTGGGTTTCCTGGGTAGGTCCCAGCTTCCTGAGAGGGTCTGTGCAGGGCAGGGGGCTCACTGCTGTTGGGACACTCCCCCTGCCCTCACCATCTCCAAACTCTCCTCACTGCATGTCTTGGCTTTGCCCTGCAAGATAACTTGGCTGCCAGAATCTTGTAATTCAGGGGTTTGGGGGTCTTTCTTTTCCTTCTTTTCCTTCTTTTCCTTCTTTTCCTTCTTTTCCTTCTTTTCCTTCTTTTCCTTCTTTTCCTTCTTTTCCTTCTTTTCCTTCTTTTCCTTCTTTTCCTTCTTTTCCTTCTTTTCCTTCTTTTCCTTCTTTTCCTTTCCTTCTTTTCCCTCTTTGCCCTCTTTTCCCTCTTTTCCCTCTTTTCCCTCTTTTCCATTCCCCCCCCGCCCCCGCCTTCTTTTCCCTCAGAATCTCCTCACCTATTTCTTTTAGTTTAATTATTTATTTCCTAATTCGCTTGCCTCTCCCTGCAGAACTCATCTGGCAATTTGTCATTGTGGCTGAACAATGCCGTGCAGGTCACAGCCAAAGAGTTAATGTTAGCGTTGAGACTGGGGGAAATGTTCCTTGATCCCAGACTGGCCTACACAGCTCATTAAAGACCCCAGACTGGCCATACTTGTATTAAGTGTTACAGAAATATCACTTTACAGGCTCCAAATCACAAGTGAGAAGTGGCACACGGAATTTGGAGATTCTATAGCTGTTTCTGCCTAGTTCTATAGCCGTTTCTGCCTAGTTCAGAATGGGAACTCTGGCCTGCTGTTGTGGAACATCATATAAAATGAGCATAACCAGGAGAATTTTGTGTAGTCATGAGGACCATAGATTATTCTAGGTCATTTATTGGTGACTGTATGGGTAATAGCTGTGACTCTGTAGGTATGGACAGAAGAATGCCTTGAGAATGGGCAATATG
>NW_009929752.1:1768-2388 GCF_000696875.1 Nestor notabilis | reverse complement strand
GGGGGGCGCCTCGTGCCCCCCGCGTGGCTCCAGGGGGAAGGAGGGACTCACTTCATCTTGTGGGCTTCGTCGCAGCTGGCCTGGACGTGCTGCAGCGCCTGCAGGATCGGGGTTTGGCTGAAGACTGGGGGGGGAAGCAGGAGAAAGGGGAGTCAGGGACCTGCTGGTGGGTGCTGTGCCACCAATGAGGGGTCCCCCCCCCCCCATCCTTCAGGAGGGGCTCCGTTATCGCAGAGCACCCGCAGGGATGGAGATGGGGTACGCACAGTTCTGTTTGGTGTTGGTCAGGTTGAGGCGGAGGTTGTCCAGGTGCTCCAGGATCTGCTCCAGGGTGAGCTGGGCCAGTTTGCTGCTGGAGCTGCGCAGGCTGAGGGCAGAGGAGCAGCACCCGTCAGTGCACAGCACCCCCAGGAGATGTGGGCACGGGCAGCCCCACCGCCCGTGGCACCCCAGGGTGGCGCTAGCACCCACACATGGAGCAGAACAGGGTCCTTTGCTGGCTCCAGCACAGAGAATAAGGGGATACATCCTGCTTGGGGTGCTGCCCGGAGCTGGGCACCCATTGAATAGTGGGAATTAGACTTGGATCCATCTGGGATCCCGGACCAGAAGCCAAGCGG
>NW_009929752.1:694-1705 GCF_000696875.1 Nestor notabilis | reverse complement strand
GAGGTGCCAGCAGGACCCCAGCCACCGTGACCCTCCCAGCTCTGTGCCACAGGGGTGCTGGGTGCATGGGTGCTGGACGGGGGGTCCTCAGGGACACGCAGGGCTGCTCTGCTCTCCCAGGACACTAGATGTCCCCCCTCCTCCAGCCACAGAGCACGGGCAGCAGCTCCCCCTCCCTCTCCCCCAGCCCATGGTGGGGAGAGCCGGGCACCTCCTCCAGCTCTGCCCATCTCAGCGTCCCCTCGGGCAGGTTCAAGCCATTCCCCTCGTCCTGCCCCCTCCACCCCTTGTCCAAAGCCCCTCTCCAGGTCTCTCCTGGCTCTCGGGAAGCAAAGGGCTGCACCAGAAGATGCTCTGGGAAGACCCAGCAGTGCCCGGAGGGGCTCAGCGCTGGGACCTGCCTGCCTGGTGCTGCAGCACTGGGGCTTGGCACAAGGCAGAGCCTGGCCCTGGGGTCGCAGGGGACACGGGGCGGGCAGAGGGGACCCGTCCACGCCCCTCACCTTTGGCGCTTTTGTTCTTGATGAGCAGGGACTTGATGTGCTCGGCCAGGAGGTCGTCGTGTTTGATGCACCAGTGCCGCAGGATGCTCGTGGTGAACTGGTCGTCGGGGTGGCAGGGCCGGCTCAGCACCATCTTCACCATCTCCTCGCTGGGCCTGTGGCACAGGGGAGGAGGGAGGATGCTGAGGTCCTGCTGGAGCCCCTGAGGAGGCTGCAGACACGGGCACTGCTCAGGTGGGAGCGAGCTTCCCTCCCTGCCCAGTCACAGCAGCCCCATTCCACCATCCCGGGCTTCCCACTAAGGCACTTTGGAGCTGGGATTAGCTCAGGCTAATCACGCACTGCAGTAATGAACACAGATGAAGTGCTCTTCACTCTGCACAGCAGGATGTGGCCAATCCATCCGTGCAGGGAGGGAAGCCCAGCTCGATGCCCTGCAGGAGGCAGGGAATGCTGCTCTCTCATAGGGAACGGGAGCAAGGAGGTGGAGGGTGAAGGCCAACAGCAC
>NW_009929752.1:0-575 GCF_000696875.1 Nestor notabilis | reverse complement strand
CACCCATCCCCTACCCTGGGCAGTGCAAAGGTTGGACTTGGTGATCTTAAATGTCTTTTCCAACCTGTTTGAGTCTAGGATTCTAGGATTCCAGCTGGTGGAGGTGGCATCCCCTTGTCCCTGCCCCACTGACGCTGCTCAAGCCACCAGCCTCCGGCCCCAGAGCATCGTGCAGCACTTACTTCTCTCTCCTCAGCTGCAGCAGAAGGCAGGACAAGGCCTCGGGGTGGTCTGTAAGGGGAGAGGAGATGCCCAGTGATGAGCTCAGGGTGGCTCCGGGCTGTGCCTGGGCCACGCAGGGGCTCAGCTCACCTTTGTACTTGAGGTGCTGCAGGATGGGGATGATGGTCTCCAGGGGGATGCTGTGAGCCAGGAAGAGCTGCCACGTGCAGTACTGCTCGAAGGTCTCCCAGTCCAGGCTTTGAACTGGGGAGGGGGGGAGCAGAGCACAGTGAGGGGAGCCTGCGGGGAGCCACCGGGGCCACCACAGCCCCCCTGCAAGAGCCAGAGGCGTGGAGAAGGGAATGGTGGGCTCAGAGCAGCGCTTGTGTGAGGGGAACGCTGGCTCCAGGCAC
>NW_009929751.1:131082-133159 GCF_000696875.1 Nestor notabilis | reverse complement strand
GAGGTTGGCATCAGCCCACCTCACAAGTGTGTCCAGGTCCCTCTGGATGGCATCCCTTCCCTCCAGCGTATCAACTGAGCCACACAGCTTGGTGTCGTCGGCAAACTTGCTGAGGGCGCACTCAGTTCCATTGTCCATGTCACCCACAAAGATGTTAAACAACACAGGTCCCAACGCCGATCCCTGAGGGACACCACTCATTACTGGTGTCCAGCTGGACATTGAACCGTTGACCACAACTCTTTGTGTGCGGCCATCCAGCCAGTTCTTTATCCACTGAGTGGTCCATCCATCAAATTGATGTCTCTCCAATTTAGAGACAAGGATGTTGTGCAGGACAGTGTTAAACGCTTTGCACAAGTCCAGGTAGATGATGTCAACTGCTTTGCCCCTGTCCATCAGTCCCGTAGCCCCATCATAGAAGGCCACCAAATTGGTCAGGCAGGATTTCCCCTTAGTGAAACCATGCTGGCTGTCGCCAACCACCTCGCTGTTTTTCATGTGCCTCAGCATTCTTTCCAGGAGAGAATTTTTTCTTCTAAAGCATATATATATTTAAAGGTTCTCCTGAAAGACCTTCTGACTGGGACACCTCCTGCTTCTGTTTGACAGACTTCTTCAGTTAACAGGATAAGGGACAAAGTCTAGCGCATGGGAGCAAGCCAAATTTTCTTCTGGATCCCACCAATGACTGAAGAGGATTGTGTGGCAGGAGTGAACTTGTCTCATTCACAGCATCATTGTTTCTTCTCTCCAGCTCCTGCCGTGTACTATCCAGCTGCTGTCTTGCTGGAAATAAGGCAAGCTGGTATGAGACTGTATGGACAAACATGTGCTCCCAGTTATTTTGGTTTTGTTCCTTCACTTGTTCCTGTCATCTCCCACAGAGCTGGGTCTTGCACCAAAAATGCGTAAATAACATGAAGGCATTGCTTTCAGAGTGGTCAGATTTATGTTGGTGATGGCTCCAGGATTAATTAGTTGCATCTTTTTTCCCTTGTTATTTAAAATGAACAGCAAAAGTTCTGTCTGTTCCATAATTTTAGGAGTTGCTTTTTCAGAACTTCTGCTTAGAAAGTTGGAGAATTGGTAGTGTGGAGACTGTATTCCTTGTATGCATTAATTTCACAAAATAGGTCTCATTTGTAGAATGACAGTGAACTGGGTAAAAATGTTTACCCCTGAAACTGGACACATCAAAATTGCCTGAAGTGCTCCAAGTCATGCTCTTCATTTTATTTTTTGAGTCTAAACAATGCTGTCTTGCCTAGTATTATCAGTCAAAAATTAGGTTATTTGCAACTTGCTCTGACAGAAAACTATAATCATTAATCCTTCTTTACTGTGCTACTTGAGAAAACCTGAAACATTGGTGTGCAGTGTTATTTATTTGTAGCTGGACTTCAGTTGGCCTGCTGCAATACAAAAGATGTGTTGCTGTGGGGTTTTGAGCCAGAGTGCTTAAGGGCCTTTATCCAGTCTAAAAGATGCAGGATTTGCCAGAGCGCACATCTAATACTGTAATGCAAAGCAGCTGAAATGGTGGTAGAGGGAAAAATACACTTGCAGGGTTAGATGTAAGAAGTTAACAATGTTAACCTTAGCAACAGTGTCTATAATCAACGGATTTAAATAAACACTGCTTGAGGAAACTGTATATGCCACATGAGTAGGCACTCAGGGGCGTACAGAGCACACATTGACCTGGCTTTGATCAAATGTTAGTGCAACTAGATATGAAAGTGCACCTGTGTCTTTTTTTTATTAAGTATTGTTGAACCTAGTGAAAAGACTTCTCCATGTTTATGGAGGTAGGAATCCCTCTTGATTTTCAAAACCTTTTCTGTCAAAAATCTGATGGCAGCCTTCAAGTATCTGAAGGGGGTGTACAGTGATGCCGGGGAGGGACCTTCATCAGGGACTGTAGTGATAGGACAAGGGGTAAAAGGTTCAAACTTAAACAGGGAAGATACAGGTTAAATATAAAGAAGGTGTTCTTTACTGTGAGGGTGGTGAGGCACGGGAACAGGCTGCCCAAGGAAGTTGTGGCTGGGGCCTCCCCGGCGGGGTTGTTGGG
>NW_009929751.1:125361-131051 GCF_000696875.1 Nestor notabilis | reverse complement strand
TGGGACTTTGAGCAACCTGGTCTAGTGGAAGGTGTCCCTGCAGGGGGAGTGGAACTGGATGAACTTTCAGGTCCTCTCCAACCCAAACTGTTCTATGATTTATTCATTCTATGATTCATTCTATGAGAAAGGGTTTTGAAACTATGAAAAGGGTTTTGATATGCCGTGAGCAATGTGTAACCAATGCTGGTTTTATTTCTCTAGGTTTAACTTGTACGGAACAGAATTTTATAACGAAAGCTGGTTTTCAGCAAGCTGCAGCTGAACATGGCCTTATTGTAGTCGCGCCAGACACAAGCCCACGTAAGTTTTGACAAGAGGCATGGTAGCAGTTGTTACGCTGAAGTACACTGTCTTCGTCCCAAAGGAATGGAGTGCTGCAGTTTACTACAAAGCGTGTTGCCCATCTGAGTCAGAAAACGACCTCTTCTCTTGCGTTGTTTGCTAGGTTATATTGTCTATGGTATTATCTAGGTGTATGTCTGTGTCTTACTAATGTGATAGTGAAGGTTTGACATTTGAAATTCTTTTATTGTCATGGCACTAAAACTAGAAAGGAGGGGCCATTGAGTTCAGCAGTAATGAGGAGAGGGAAGAAAGGAAAAACAAGAGGCGTGTGCTATCAGAGACACTGGCCTGCATTTTGTGGCTTGCTGAGACTTTAAAAAAATGTGCAGAACTGTGTTGTCACACAAAGACGTAATGTTTACTCTTTATTGTATTTTGTCTTCTAAAGGTGATTAAATACATGTCTTCAAAGGATTCCAGTACTTAGAAAACCAAACCAGGAGCCTTTCCCCCCTGCAGCTGCAATAGACTACTGATGAATAGCCTTTTAAAATGATTTGCTGTTATCTCTGTAAGGCTGAGCTTATGTGTGCTGTGGGAAAACTGAAAATGGTGGATCTGCAGTTACAGTCTTTTGGGGATTCGGGGTATTATCTTTAGTAGTTGCTGGATTCAGCTAAAGTCTCATGAGTGTGCTATACAAAGAAGGCAGTCTCCTGATATTTCCCAGGCTTCAGCGGGTCAGATTTGAACAGGAGTAATATGGAAATCAAGTTATGTTCTTTCCATGAAATAGTTTTCATGTGAAGTTTTTGAAGTTGTGTCAGTTCAAAATCCAGAAATGCACATTGGATAATTATACTGGGACTTGTTTTTAGTGTTATCTGGAGGCTGACACTCAATGTGCAACTTCATTTGCATAGTTCATTGTTTTATCCATTTTCTTTTACAACCCTCTTTGCAGCTTCTTTCTTGCCTTTTAGCCCAATAACTGATCAGGATTGCTCTGCTATTTAGATGGCTTTCAGTATGTGTTTCATGTTATGCACTGAGATTTTAGCTCAGAGACCCCAAATGTTCTTAAATCTTTGAGGTGTCTGGAGAAACAAGTGAAGAGCAGTTCAAATGTAATCACAAATAAAGAGACCAAAGCATATGTAGTGGAAATGCTTGTAAGTGCTTTTTAAGTGTGTAGTTAAGACTATGTAAAAATTACCTTCCAGGAGCTAGGAGATGTATGTGGATGGGAAAAAAGACTGCATGAAAGCATGGAGTACCTATCATTACAAACCCTCTGTCAGACCTGACAGACTTTACTTTTCCTTCTTCGTAGGGGTTTGCTTTTCCAGACAGGTGTACTTGAACAGTATTTTGCAGTTTCCTTTTCAAATTTCTTTTTTATGAGGCTTTCCTTAAGTTTCTTTTAGCAGAATCAGCATTGCCTTCATTGCCTGGCAGGGCTTTCTGAGTTTTTGTCTACCCCCAAGGGATCAAAGACTTACTCATATCCAACATGTTGTGTAAGCATCCCCAGTCCCTGTGACTGCTGGACTGTTAAGTTACAAAGTCACTCAGTGTTCAAGGGCACATCACTGGAGCAAACTCAGCTTTGATCCTTGTAAAAAATCTGATTTCACACTGTGGCAGGGTGGCAGGTATTTCTGCACAAATTGTCAGGGATTGTCAAATTACATGTGGGTTTGCAGTGTAATCTTACAGTAGTGAAATACCATGTAATTTGGGATAGCAGAAACTAGGGAGATTTTGGAGAAGGGGAGGCCATTATTTGCTGTCACATACACCTTGAAATATTACATTCTGTTCTGCAAACCAAGCTGGTAAATCACAGGCTAATCAAAGGGAGAGTAAGAGAGGACTAGATGGAATGTGTTGACTTTCAAGGAGACATCTGCAAATTTAGTTTGAAAGTGTAGCCTTTGAAAAGAGGATGCAACCCTGCAGTTAGTCACAGAAGAAATTACTTTAGTTTTTTGGCAAAGTTACAGGTGGGAGCAATGAAACAAATTGCAGAAAAGGTGAATTATATACTTTAAAAATGATAGGAACAGTAAGCCTTATTATGCTGTAGAACCTTAAAAAGGGAGGTGTAGTAGACTTTATTTGAAACACATAAACTGGTCTGGACACACCATTTGGTGATCCGTGGTTCTGTCTGAAAGAGTTCGTACAGTTTCTGTTTCTCACAATTTCTTGATAGGATGAGGTCTGTTAACTGAAAAAAGCTGAGAGCACCAACTAGTAAGTGACAACTTTTGAGTAAGTCCCTGGGTTAATTGGACGAAGCTTTACAGAATAACTTTAGGAGAGATCTGTATGTTATATTTATTTATTAAGGGATACTGAAACATCTTAAAAGCTGAGTACATCTGTAGGTAATACATAAGTAGCATTTTGAAAGTGTTGTAGAAATGAAAGTTGCAAATGCTGTATTAATGAAAATCTGAATTGTGTTGTAGTTGGAGGGGCAGAGACATGTTGATTGAGAAACTCGCGTCCAGAGTGTCTGATGTTTATGGCAGTTTCTCCAATTGAGGGCCAGTTTGGAAGGGTCTTTGAGCAGCCTGACCTAGTGGAAGGTGTCTCTGCCCATGGCAGGAGGGGTTGGAACTAAATGAGCTTTAAGGTCCCTTCCAACACAAAGCATTCTATGATTCTATGAAAGACAGTAACCACAGAAAGAATTCTCATGGTAGGTGGCTGCAATATTGAAGGAGAAGATGAAAGCTGGGATTTTGGCACTGGTGCTGGTTTTTATGTGGACGCCACTGAAGAGCCTTGGAAAACAAACTATAGGATGTATTCCTACATAAAGGATGAGGTAACTTTGCTGCTGGGTTCTCCTGGTGTTGTTGGGTAAGATAAAGAAGTAATCTCTGCTGCTTCTGAAGCAACCCACTGCATTTCACTGCACCAGTTGTATTGCTCGTTTTAACTTTGCACTGCCTGTCTTGGGAGTCTGGGTGGTGGTTTTGTTGTTGGGTTGGTTTTTTTTTTCTTTAAGTGGGTGTGAAAGGAGATCCTTGAGGTATATATTAGAAAGGTGAGAGTCCAGTTTACTCTACATGTGGTTTGTGTGGTCTGTAGTAAAACTAAAGTTGATGGGAATATGGGGAGCATATGGGCCATTCTGGTCACTTTAAGGAGTGCATACATATTTCTGTATCTATTAAAATAGGACCATTAGGAAATTCCCATGTCTTGTGTTACAGAGTTATAATAGATTTCTACAGAGATACTTTGAGTTACCTATTATCAGATGAATTGTCTCATTTTGATTTTCCAGTCCTGTTCAAATTGCTTTCAAACCTAGAACCAAAGATGTGCCGTTGGTTTCAGTGGCTTCCTGGCACTAGAACATGTTAGTTGTGTGCTTTTTTCTTGAACATACTGGAGTTGTTCTAATGTTTTTATTACACTATTGTTCCTTTACAGCTGCCTAAACTAATAAATGCCAATTTTCCAACTGACTCTGAACGGATGTCTATTTTTGGGCATTCCATGGGAGGACATGGAGCTCTTATTCTTGCTCTGAAGAATCCTGGAAAGTACAAAGTAAGATACAATGCAACTTTTATGAGGTTAATACAGGTTTCTAGAGAAGTGAAGAAAAAAATAATAATACCAAGTTCTGTTATAGTGTTAAATGTATAAATAGTTTTAGTTGCAGCAGTCCATTGATACCTAGTATGAGAATATGGAAAACACTCTGGAGTGTTAGTATCAGGGAAATTAAAAAAACCTTTCATATTTAAAAGTTAAGAAAAGGCTGATTTCTTTTGGATGATGCTACAACTTTTCCAAACCAATCGTTATATTTAAATGTTAACAGGCTCCTTCTAGCTCTGGAGTTGATTTATGCTGACAATATTGTCGAGAAATCTGGTTGTGTGCTGTGCTTCATCTTTTCAAATCTTTTTTTGTTCATTTTGGAGCTTTTATTATCAGCAAACCATTATATGTGTGTTTGCTTAGAATTTACTACCGAGTCTGTTAACTCCAGTTGATGATAAGTGTAACTGTTAAGCACCCAAACTGCATGCGGAATAGTATCTGGAGGAAATCCTCCCCCCACCCAGTTCTTTCTCCTCCAGAGATTTGCATGTCGGCTTTCCTAGAGATTGATTTTTGGAGTATTCAAGGTATCCGAAGCTGTGTTCATCTGTATTCCACTTGAACCTAAATCGAACATGCTGGCACTGATTTGCCTTTCCTTATACTCAGGAGGGCTGAGAGAAATTTTGTTGCTCTCTTTGGAGATAAGCTTATGTAAAATGCCTTTCTGAGGGCAAATTGGGCATTGGTGTTTGAGAGATGAGGGGCTCTGCCTGTGTGGATCAGTCCTTCCATGGGCTGTCCAGGCCCTGCACTTTACAGTCAGCTGCTGCAAAAATGGAACTGCATTTTTGAAAATAGCATACCATTTTCTCATTAGTGTCATTAGCTTGGCATTATAAGAGAGTTAAATGTAAGATTAAGCTTTATTTTTTTTCTCACCTTTCTATCTTTTGGAGCCAGTAGTTCAGAAATGTCCATTTTCACTGTTGGCACTTAACTGCTGATTGTATTATGTAAAAGAATGAAACTTTAAATTGAAAATAGCAAAACCCAGGAGAGCTGGCGGTGGCTCAGATGGTTATTGCTATTTCTTGCCAAGACATGAGTGGAAATTCTGATGTCCCAGGTACAAATCCAAAAGAGTGATGTAAAAATAGGCCTTGGACTTCTGACACCAGTACCTGGAGTTGTGATCCGAAATGAGCTTTTTTTGACCCCTGGTTCTGGAGGTACCTAAATTCATGAGACACTGTTGCGTGCTTAGACTGGCTGACAGTGCCAAGCCTCAGGCTTTTGTTACGCTTTGCCAAAATACAGTTGAGGGTGAAACGTTCCCACTCTGACCATGCTGACCCAACAGCAGAATTGAGATCCTTCTCTGCTGCGTAAGAGGATTCAAGCCAACATTTCCCAACAAAGAATGGGGCATCTAGCTCTGCCTTTTGTAGCTTGGCTGATGTGCAAGAAGTAAAGCAAAACGGGGGGGCTAGAAAGAACAAATAAAGAGGGAAGTAGGGTAATAGTTAGGGTACCTAGCTTGGAGGGTTGAGGGAGTCCTGGGTTCTGGCAGTAACTTAAAACATTTTTGAAAAGACTTTTCATTTGTTTCTTAGTTACCTGAAATTACTCTTCTTAATTCATACAGGGTTTTTTTATGTTTTCTTTTTGAACAGTCTGTATCAGCATTTGCTCCTATCTGCAACCCGATTCAGTGTCAGTGGGGGAAGAAAGCCCTTGGTGGATATCTGGGATCAGACGTAAGCAAATGGGAGGTATGTGTTGGAACCGCAGTCCTTTAATAACACGTGAATGAGTGATCTGTAAAT